>NC_135166.1:4118904-4419404 GCF_050948215.1 Halictus rubicundus
CTATTCTTTGATTCCGAATTCTATTGATCCCGAATTCTTTGATTCAGAATTCTATTGATCCCGAATTCTTTGATTCCGAATTCTATTGATCCCGAATTCTATTGATCCCGAATTCTTTGATTCCGAATTTTTTGATTCTGAATTCTTTGATTCCGAATTCTATTGATCCCGAATTCTTTGATTCCGAATTCTATTGATCCCGAATTCTTTGATTCCGAATTCTATTGATCCCGAATTCTTTTGATTCCGAATTCTATTGATCCCGAATTCTTTGATTCCGAATTCTATTGATCCCGAATTCTATTGATCCCGAATTCTTTGATTCCGAATTCTATTGATCCCGAATTCTTTGATTCCGAATTCTATTGATCCCGAATTCTTTGATTCCGAATTCTATTCATCCCGAATTCTTTGATTCCGAATTCTATTGATCCCGAATTCTTTGATTCCGAATTCTACTGATCCCGAATTCTTTGATCCCGAATTCTTTGATCCTCACGTGATTAAACATTTTTTGGATTCTCAAACTCCATCCTACTGCAGCTTAGGGTATCCGAACATTGCAAACTTTCGGGATCCCGGCCCGACCCGGCCCGACTACAATTTTTCGTACCAAAAATCGCGGGTACCCGAACTTTATAAACTTTCGAGATCTAGACCCGACCCGAGCCCGAAACTTCGGGTACCCCCCTAATACATACCAGTGCTATGAATTTCTCCGCGGACTGATGATTTTGGCCGACTATGGTAGTTCTGCTGATCGTCGTATGTTGGTTGAAGTATGGACGTGACGATACGGCTGTAGACGGAGCCGGCGCGTATTGTTCTGGTATCCGTGGACAGTAACTGCTTAATAATAAACGTGAAATTTGTTTGCGCGTGTCGAGCGGACGTCCAAGGATCCCAGTTTATGACTGTTTGGCCCCTACGTGGGCGGGCACGAGGTGCCGACTGGCAGTTACAATTCTCGGCTACCTGCGTTCAGTCGCAACATCATGTGCTCACTCCGTCAGAACTGTTTTCAAGCATGAACGCTTGTGGTGCGGGCCATGAACGGATCGAGTGTGCGTAGAGGGACAGAAAAGGAGAGAGAGACAGAGACAGAGAGAGAGAGAGGGAGAGAGAGAGAGGCGATAGCCATTTCTCAAGCAATACGGTTACATTCGAAATTAACACGACCGACCAACACGCTTGCCCGTTCGTGGTTTACACCGTTTAATGGCGAATATGCATAGCCTTTGGGGAATGACATTTGATGCTTCCCGGTCTTTCAAGGGAGTCGCTTTAGCAAAAGCCCGGCCGGATGGTCGAATTTCAAATGTCCGCCGCCTTTTATACGTTCTTCGACGAGCCTCGTGTTTCCCGGCGACCGAATGCAAAGGACACCAAACGAAATTTCATGTTTAACACGTTGAATGCAACGTCACCCATATGTGGGTGCCCGGAATTATTTGTGCAGGTTTTAAAATGAATTTTTACGTTGTACTAAACTTGATCAGGATCTGTAACATGCAAGAAAGTTGGAGGATTATTCGGTATCATACATTTAATTCTTTCAATTTTTATTTCATTGAATAACTCACTTTGATTTTATGGAATTTTTCGGGTTTCTAGTTTGGCGATCAAAGTGTTAAGGTAATATTACAGGCCCGCGGTCCAGCGCGTCCTGTCAGGGCTCGACAAAATTAAAAAAAAATATTTCACACACTATTGCAAACAATCGTGGTCCTAAAATTCAAATAAATTACTTTTTACACTAAACCTACCAAGCACAAAACATACAAAAGTGAAACGTCTTGTAGAAGGGAGAAGATTGAATTTATTTAAACTTTGAACGATTTTCATTATAATATGTGCTTAAATAAAGAAGTCAATCCAGTAATTTCCTGTGTTTATAATCTTAATAATTGTGAAATAGAAAACCGGCCATTTTGACCGTGGTGGGTCTAGTGTTAAACAATACTTTTTATTACGTAAAACTTTAATAATTGTTGGGTCAAATTTTGGAGCAAAAATATTTCACATACTACTATAAAAAATCGTTTTAAAATGGGAAGAAAATACTTTTAAATAAACAGACAAATTAAATTCTTTTATTTCGATCTCTATCGATGATAATATATAATTCTTGCATTAAATGGTTTTACGCATTAACCAATACTTTTTATTACGTGAAACTTCAATAATTGTTGGGTGAAATTTTGGAGCAAAAATATTTCAAATACTGCTATAAAGTATCGTTGTTCTATAATTGGAAGAAAATACTTTTAAATAGACAGACAAATTAAATTCTTTTACTTCGATATTCATCGATAATAATATATAATGCTTGCATTAAATGGTTTTACGCATTAACCAATACTTTTTATTACGTGAAACTTCAATAATTGTTGGGTGAAATTTTGGAGCAAAAATATTTCAAATACTGCTATAAAGAATCGTTTTAAAATGGGAAGAAAATACTTTTAAATAGACAGACAAATTAAGTTCTCTTACTTCGATATTCATCGATAATAATATATAATGCTTGCATTAAATGGTTTTACGTATTGAACAATACTTTTTGGATCGACCGCGAGCTCGTCACTTTGTACACGCGGCTCGAATAATTTGATTTGGACAGTATTTTGTTGACGAGCGCAGAATTGAATCCCTTCATACGTGTTCCCGATCGGGCGAACGAAAGTTTCGAATAAACCTCTTGCATTTGAGCGTACAACAGAAGATTCTATAGGTTCAAAGAAAACGAGAAACAGATATCGTTTCCGTTAAGCGTATGTTAGCAGTTTGAGCCAAAGGTACGATAAAATCGTTGGAGGGTTCCAGTTCGCCGAGCACCTTTGTATGTCAATTGATTCGATAATTCCGGCAGGGAAACGGGGGAATGATTCCCAGAAGGACTCGAGCGCGATGCGCCCCGTCGCGTCCCTATATACTTGATTTTTCTCCGACCTTTTTTTTTTTGTTTCTTTTTTTGTCAAACGTGGTATTGAACAATATTTATTGCTCGGACGTGTCACTGTCCATTTAGGAACCTTACGAAAACCGTTTGATTGCAATTTATTACACGGCCCGTGCGTTTCGCGATCGCCACTTCTCAATTACTCTCAATTGAATCGCAATTGAGACGCAAACAAACGCTTTGTCTCGCAGAAATGATAACATTAATCATCTCGCAGCTCCGGCAAAATTAGTGTATGGAAATGTACGAACAACGGGGGGGGGGGGGGAGACACACGGTACCCCGTGTTCCATTCTTACGGTCGCCAGTGTACCGCGACCGAATCAATTATTTATTTATTTTAATGACAGCATAATTTATTTTCATGACGAGGTAATGGTGCCGGTAATCGTATTACGATTTAACGTTGGTCCCGTTGTTCCCGCTGCATATTAAATAATTTCATGCTTCTCTAGACTGCATTCTGCCATTCGCCATTGTAAAATGTTCAATATGTAACTTCGTGACACCTGTATGGAATCATTTTCCCGTCGATTCGGTGATGAAACTTCATTTTTTATGTCGAACATAATTATTTACCCTGTCCCTCCTGTCACGACGTAATTCGAATTTATCGCGAGCAAATATTCGCGTTTCCTTTAATGATCACAAATACTAATGAATATCTACTTCTAATGTGGTTCAAACTCTGGTTTACGTTACAGAATTGAACGACAAATGAACACTGAGAAACGCTTGCGACAACTATAAGTAGATCAGAAACAGTGAAAATATTTTCAGAATTTAAAAATACTATTCTGTGGTTTTCATTAAAATGATTAAAATAGAAGTTAATGTCTATGCGAATGCAGACAATTTTAGATTGGTCTAAAAATCCTTGGCCTAATGATTCGAAACAAACTGTAGCAGATTCGAAATGATCATTGGAATAAAACATACACTCCGGAGGAACAGCGAGAACTATGGGGAAGGGTTTTATATTGATTACGCGCAGACACGAGCAACGGGTATCATGCCCGCCGAAATTGATTTCTAAACTTTTGTCGGCGAGCGTAATTACCTTCTAATGATTCAAGATTAATGCACGAAAGTTATTAAACATCGAGAGGTTAATTGCATTCAAAGTTGGCGGTCCTGGGCAAGGGTCTCCCTCACAATGGAAAATCGGCGGTGCTCGCGAGCAAGTTGGGAGCCCCAGAGTCTTAAAGTCGCCGACTGTTCCGCAAACTTCATTTCGCGTCGCGTGGGACGAAGTATGTGCAATTGTAGTATGCGAGTCACGATATTCCTTCTGGATTCGACGACAGTTCCGTTTGGCATGTCCACGGCCGGGCGGTCCGTTCGATGAACAGAAAAAGAAAGAACTTTCCACTATATCTTATTGCCTCGCACCTGTCCCGCGAAAGCTTATGGAACTTTAACTGAAAATAAGAACTAGGCAAGACACCTGCAACATTTTATATCCGGCGCCGATACTCACATGTTTCAGTGCCCCAAGTATCATCTCTCCTTCTGAATTAGGGAAAAGTTGTTGCAACACTTACGGGGACTACCCTGCAAGTTTCAAATTATTTCTCAAATTAAACAATTTTCTTTCTTTCAGTAATTTAACCTGACATTGACAGTCTTTACTCGATATCTGTTCCAAATATCTAGCCGATAAAAGTCCCAGAATATCCAGTCTTCTGGTCGATACATGTCCCTGGCCAGACCCCAGTTTTGGACATACATCGAGTAGACACTGTGCATGTCAAAGTTTTGTTTTGACACCTGTCAAGTTTCGCATACTCAACGACCTGACAGTATAAAATGCAACAAATCGAATCGATATACGTACAAAGAAATATAATTGACGCTAGTCGAATTTATATATTTATTTTGGAGAGCACAAACAACATATTGCTATGGAAAAACATTAATATCACGGAGAGGAGGAACTGTGGATAATACATTTGATATCGTACACATATAACAAATAACAACGTTTTTATGGAAATACTTTTCTGTTTATATCTCCTCGAATAAACACAAGTGTTTTAAATTGGAACGCTTAAATACACACAATCGGCACACATTGACGATTTATCGCGCAAATCTACTGCAGGCGAAAAACTTTTTATTCATAAATGTCGAAGTGGTGAATATTACAGAAATGCAAACTTTCTTCGCTGATTCTGCAGACTCGGGCCGTGCAATGAGGCGTGAAAACTAATATTAAATTTTGTTTCTGGTTTTCCTATAACGCTGGTTCGTTTCGTGATGCTCGCGTAACGCGTTGTACAGGACGAACCGCAAAAAAGAAATACGTACATGTAAATGTCCCTGTTGGAATTAACAATGGACAAAACATTAAAAACAAAAGTTGCGATTTTTCGACGAAATAAATACGACGAAGTGAATAAATATTTGTTTGACATAGTTTTCGCGAATATTTGTAGGTTTTCGTTATTTTTTCAATAGTACCATGCACACGTTTTTTTTTGTGCTATTTCTTACCACGTTTTATTCTCCATTCGTGCGATTTTCCACAAGTGAAAAAAGTGATTTCTCTCCAATTGTGAGAGGTGATACGAGTTTGTTGTGCAATAATTGGAAGAGGTAATAGGTAAATTTAAATAATAATTCCTCTTATATTCTGCATGCATTTCTATATCCCAAATCATTTTTGCGTATATTTCGTGATTGCAACTCAATGTTTACACTATTTTCGTAGTCGACGAAACGCTCTCAAATATTACAATATTTTTTGTTTCTTGAGCGAACAATTATATTTCCGTTACGTTTTAAATATTTACGATTTTCATAATTAATCTGCAAATTTTTTGTAAACGTACACGCTTCCGAATGCATGCATAAGCAGCTCATGTGGCTTGTACAATGCATGTACATATAACGTGAAGCGGATCCGACGTATTGCATAGGGATGTGCGTAAAGGAAAACATGTTGTAACTCGAATGCAGTAATTAAATTACCTCCGTGACTTGATATGCTAGGAAAGTCGACCTGTATATACAGAATTACGTTGTTTAGTTCACCCTTAAGGCTGGAAAATTATATTATAAACATATGAATAAAGGGGAAACGAGGTTCCAACTAATTTATATTCTTTAGTCAAGCTTCTTGTACGAGCATCCGAATAATTATTAGTGGGGGTACCTAATTATATTTTTATAGCATAGTGAATATTAAAAAAGAGATATTAAACTTTTTCCATTAAAATCAGTTATATCTCTTCTTCATGCTCTAAAATTTCTTTGCATTTTCGCGAAGGAAAATGTGATTTCAAATCACCTGAGGAATAGGCTATTTCAAGGAAGTGCGACATCTTCGGGACACCCTGTATTGCGTGCGTTCGGTAGGAATCGGACTTTGGAAAAAGGCGACACCTCGTGCAACAGTATCGCGTTGCTTGTCCGCCATTTGTTTTCGTGTACAAGCATCCGTTTCCCGATTGCCTTTTACAAGATGACAGACACCGGGAGTCACCGTTCGTACAGGGTGTAACAAAATTTAGTGTCAGGGTTTTCGCAGATGGTTGTACACCTTCGGATCGGTGGAGATTTGTTAAAAGAAATTGCCGGAAAATTGACTTTGACCTTGAAATTCAAGGTCAAATTTTGTTATGCTTGTATCGCATTCTACTCGCCATGGTGACCAAACTTGTCAAAGGAACCGTAGGTTGGAACTCAACCGTTCTCTCATAAAACAATGTTAAATATTTCAACTCAAATATTAAATATATAATATTAAATGTTAAATATTTTAACGTCGTCTTCCGGTCCTCGGGTTTCTCGTTCTTTGCCATAGAATGGCACCATCAAGAATGGAACGGATGTAAACAAATAGAGGACAGTAAACATCATAACTTTCAGATAACCACTGCCAATAATCACAATCTTTTCTGCTCTCTTGTGTAGCGAGTGTTAGACGTCTGGTATGCAAAGGAGAGGAAGAAATTATAACGTGCATCGTTATAACGTGCGTCCGATGCTTCATGCTATTGATGAAGCATTTGGAAATTATACCTTAGCTCGCAAACTATGCAGCAATTGAAATCACGAATCGAAGACGCTTTTCACCGTGTGCAGGTTATACCGAGCATTTGCGAAAAAGTTCGCAAAAATTTGGAAGAAAGACTAAGGATCTGTTTGCGTAATAATGGTGGCCATATCGAAGCCGGTGATCAAGCACGACTATTAAGAGCGATAAACCTTGACGGTTCTATTCTATGGCAAAGAACGAGAAACCCGAGGAACGGAAGACAAAAATATTTAACATTTAATATTAAATATTTAATATTTGAGTTGAAATATTTAACATTGTTTTATAAGAGAACGGTTGAGTTGCGACCCTTTTGCGACCGATTCCTTTAACAAGTTTGGTCCCCATGGCGAGTAGAATGCGATACAAGCATAAGAGACTTTGACCTTGAATTTCAAGGTCAAAGTCAATTTTCCGGCAATTTCTTTTAACAAATCTCCACCGATCCGAAGGAGTACGACCATCTGCCAAAACCATGACACTAAATTTTGTTGCACCCTGTACAAGGACCCGAATTATTTTCCCAAACGGGCGCGATCGCATTTACTTAAGCGTCACGTAATTCCTCCCACAGCGCACACGGAAATGTTCTTGTCTGTATCGCTCCGCGCGCACGTTTCCAGGGCGTGCAGCCCTGAAACGTTTCCCTTGAAAACGGAAAATCCGCGTAGTCCCACGAGTTGGCGGCAGAAGCCGTAAGAGCCCCGAAGTCGGAGAAACCGTTCCGCAAACTTCGTTTCGCCTCGCGGGGGTAGAGAATGTCGCGAAAAGTGTGCAAGATCGGCGAATCCGAGTCACGATATTCCCGACGGAATCCAACCGGGTCCTGGTTAGGTATGCCTGCGCTTCCGCGATGAGGAAAATAAGGTTTCGGTTGATTCTTTTCGCATTCGGATTCCAACCAGACGCGTAGTCGCCATGCCGCATGCCGGTATCCGCGTTCGCACGGTTGTCGCCGGCTTCTGTTTCCCACTGATACCTTATTTGTCTGCCAATGAAGGACAGGGCTCCAAGAATCGCGTCTTCGAATCCGCGCAAGCTCCCATACCGCGTGACAAAAAGATTGCATATCGCGCATTTTTTAAAGTTTTCTACCAATAACTGGTGAAGATACATGTTCCACGTTATTTAATTTTTTTATTTGATATTCCTCAGAATATTTACTTCGACAAAATTTTACCAATGCAAATGGAAATTTGTAGTGCGCAAATGGGACATAATGATAGCACGACCACAAAATCGCTTCTCGGTTGTACAGGGTGTAAAAAATGTGATGTCAAGGGGAATCAGAAATGGATTGTACACGTTTCGATCGATAAAGATCTGTCAGAAATAAACTCGCTGCAAAATTGACGTTGACCCTTTCTTCAAGGTCGAATATTTTTATGGTACTCATCGCGAGAAATATACGGCTCAAAGGAGCAATGAGTCCCGAGTCAACCGTTCTCTTAAAAAATTACTTTAACCTTTCGTAAACCAATTGACTCCATATAGGGTGTTCCAAAGTACAATAAACGTGGAAGGATTCTTCGCTAGAAAATAAATCGGAAATAAGGAACAAATTTTTTTTCATTTGACGTCTTGTTTTCTAATGTTACAAATATTTTTTTACCGGCCATCTAGCGAACCATGTACGAATACCGAATTTCCATTAAATATTTTAAAGGTTTCGTGAAATGCCATTGAACCGAATTTCGGTGCTATTTTCCTCGCAACCGTAACCTCCGGGCAATAAAGCAACGAAATAGCATTGAAATAGAAGTGAGTTTCTCTCTATTATTATTCTTGAGGAAACATAACACGGAACGTCTAAAGCCATTCCTTCGACATTTCTATACTGAACTACGTGTAATAAATAATTTATTAAATGCTACTTTTCCAAAATTAATATTTGTTTACGATTTGTGTAGATGCTGTGCACGTTTGTTATTTAAAACGACCGAAATCTCTATTTTCAAGCGAACGTTTTTCTATCGAATTTTTCGTTTCTCTATTCGAAGAAAAAGTAGTGAATAAGCGTTGCGCCGCTGTTCGTTTTTACTCAAACCAATCACTGTTCGAATGAGAACATGACTGAGAAAAACCAAAAAACGTTTGTTGCGTTAAATCGCCTGTCGTACACATTTCACATGCTGGCCTTGCGGTGCGACTATAAATGGAATGTTTGAAAGCTCTGCTGGAAAGATGGCGTCAAGCGAATCCTCTTAAAATGTCAAAATGACTGGAACAATCCTTCTTCAAAATAGATGATAATTACAATGAATTCTCTATATATGTCGCCGAGGCATGGTCGATAAATGTCGCGGAATTATTCCCACTACCGCGGGGCACACCCCGTGAAGGTCAAGAAGAGAGACCTCGGTCGCCGAAGAGTGTAAGCATGACTAATTCAATAACAAAACTTCTTAATTTTTCATAATTTTTTTATGGAACTTTCGCCAACATATTCGTGGCATTTTTCTAATGAAAATGATACCAAATAATTCCGTTGAATAGTCAAAGAATGACTCCTGAACGGTAGACGACACCAAGACCCGTGTCGCTGACATAAATCGAGAATTCACTGTCGTGCTTTATTTAATAATAAAGAGATAAGAGGGAGGGAAGCAAGAGATAAGTGTTAATACTCTTCTTTACTACTTCGATCACTTACACAGTCACCCCCTTGACGCCGTTGAACTTTGAATCAGATTTCCAACGACATTAACTCCTCTGTATTATGCAAAGCAACCTCGAATTGAATGTAGCATTAATATTATCCCCAACTTGCGTTACTCTGATTTTCATTAAGTAGGTGTGCTGAACGGCGAGGATGTCACAAATAAGTTAAATCAGGTAGACCAAGTGTACCGAAAATTAGAAACTTGTTACAAATTAATTCAGTAATGCGACGTGCTGAGTAAATGTTGTTATTAAGGTATTCGAAGCTTCTATTGTCTAGCTTCTTGATGCAAGTTTGAAACAGTATCTACCTAGCGTAGATAGCAATTGTTACGAGTTATCGGAATGAAGATTCGCCTGCTGCATCGGCGCGAAATCCCCCTGTTCCGTCGACGATGTTAATACAGGGGGAAACTGGCATTATACTATAATATACTATAATAATACAAACTCTACTGAATACCGGGAACACATTGCGATTTTTCGCTTTATGATGTCGAATGAGACATATATCGGCCAGGAGATAATATTCTCTGATCCACGCCGAAGAAAATGACAGCGAAGTTCTAAAGACAACCGAGGCCGGGCATTACCCGCGGTAGTGGGGACAGTTCCGCGACGTTTACCATCCAAACCTTTGCGACATATACGGCGAAATCACTGTATCCCTTTTCTCGGAGAGCCTTTCGAAATTCCCTCTCCACCGGGAGAGAGCCCGCAATAATAAACGTCGAAGCCGCCTGCACTCGGCGCGGTGAACCATTTCACGGTTGACAATGGCGGCGCCGCGACCGGGATTGTTAATCTTCGTTCGAACGACCGTAATTGAAAGTCAATTTTCGTCGGGAACCGAGTAGGTCGCGGCGAGGTTTTCCATGCCGTTGGCCTGCGTCCGCGAACTGTTTTCACCGTCGAAAAGAGCACACGGCTTTCTTCCTTCTTTCTTTCTTTTTCTTTTTTTTTTTTTTCACCGCCGCCGCCTCCTCTTTATCTCCATCGTCGAGTAACCGTTTTTGCAAAAGCGCCGGCGGAGCATCGCGATAACTGGAGAAATTATCCGGGGCCCGTGCGAGAGAGCAAAGCTTTCCGAACGGCGTGTTTCAGATTCAACGGTGGATAAACTGTCCATTCATTCTCGCGAAACCTGCTCCCGGAAAATACACACAGCCGGGCAGCAAGAGAGAAAGAGAGAGAGAGAGAGAGAGAGAGAGAGGGGGGGAAAAAAGACGGTCAAAGGAGGAAAGGGAGCCGAGGAGAGGAGGCGCGACAAACATAGCCGCGCGATCGTCGAATAGCGATCCGTAGTTCCTTATCGGGGGTGCGTTTCCTTTCGATATCTCGCGGAGAAGATCTAGCCAGTTCGCGCCGAGCCGTGCCAACGGAAGGGAGGCGAAACTGCGACGAATCCGTACCGCGTTTCCTGATTTTTATCGTCGGGCGCAATTTACGAGACAGAAAGAGAAAATGAGAAGGGGAAACGGGTAATTTCTATGGACGCGTACCTTTCGGACGTCTATACGTAAACGTCAGATAATCAAACGGTCCGCCTGGCACGGCTATCGAGGGCCGAGTGTACTTTAGGGACACCTTTCTGCTGAAATGGATTTGTCTTACTGATAACGCCGAGCCGCGCCGGCACGGCCCCATCGAGATTTCGCAGGAATCGTCCGACCGATGGTAATTTCTCCGGGAACTATCAGTCAATAGCCGGAGCTAAATCGTGCCGATATGATCGATACGAAAGAAATTCAAATTACTGTCTGGTACGAAAACATAGGGCGACCTATTCACTTCCACTCCACTACCTGCTGTTCCACATTATCTATTATAGATCTGATTAGGCGTACCAGTACAAAATGTAAAGAAATTAAAATATCGATCTGATTTCAAACGTCGATAATGTTAATTTCTACGGAAAATTATGTAATTTCAGGATGCAAGAGCTACGTAGACAATTATGTGCATGTCTTTTTCCGGTGCTCTAAACATCTTCATTGTTTTGCGTTCGATATACAGTGTCTACTCGATACATGTCCAAAACGCGGGTCTAGCCAGTGACATATATCGGTCAGGAGGTCTCGACCGAGGTCTCTCGAACTTCTCGGCCCTTCACGGGGTATACTCCACGGCAGTGGGGGTAGTTCTGCGACTTTTATCGGGTAGGAATTTGTGACAAATAGAGAGTATAAACACTCTACTTCTGGGACTGTTATCGGCCAGGCATTTGTGTTCACTGTGTTCATTATTACCATTAATACAAAATCCACAGTCTATTGGTCACCCACTGCAATTGGGTCCTTATTTGAAACCATAATGGCAATGATGACGAATGGTTCTCGGAATTGTCGGTTGTTTAAATTCTTCTATATTTTGTCCTTGGAATAAATGCAAAGATTCATCGTATCCCCGGGTGAATGGCAAGAATACGAATGGAATTGATTATGTAACGTGTGCTGTAATGAATTAAAGAACTTCTTCTAGTTCTATAAATACCGGTATGCATCTGGTGAAACGGAAATAGAATGCTAACGAAGAAGGGATTAAACACGCTGGATATCGTCCATTGAATGCACAGTTGAACCGCGTACCCGATATAAATCGTTCATACCTTTTTCTCGGTTCAATTTCTCATTTGGCCGCGCGTAGCATAAGCTGTTCCTTTGAAATATTATCGGCAAACATATATTCGTTCTGCGATTAGAAGAAAGATATTTCTCAGTGGCGCCTTTATGCGCCGCGGAACGTTCAATTGGACGCGTGGTTAATGAGTATGGAAATTCGCGCTGCTTCATGAGCTGAATAACTAGCAGTGAACCGGTAACGCGAATATATATATATATATCGTGTACATTGATATAATATAAACTGCATTGTCGACGCGGGCACATTATAGAGAAAGAGTTGCTATTGTTAAATAACATGTGACAATAATTGCGCTTTCGAAAGCACGCGAGACCATTCTGTTAATTCAAAAAGTGAATGCCCGTGTCTGCTGGATATAATAGGGTCTCTTTAATTTCGCCCGTTAATTAAACTTTCATTCTTTTTGTAAGCACCCTGCCTATGCTTCACCGTTGCCAAATAATTTTTCCAATTGATCTTCCTAATCAAACTCCCATCTTTGCACGTGCGCTTAGCCAATCCCGGAAGTGCCTTTCCTTTTTTTTTTTTTTTATTAAAGTGTTCAACGCAAATTCGGACTAGATTGTTAAAAAATGTGAATAGGTAAAATACGAGGAATAAAACAATGTAACGAGCACGTTTCTCTTTCTGTACGCTCGTGGTTACCTAATATTGAACGCGCGCATCGCGATAGAAACTTTTATAAAACCCTAATTTATTAAACACTAATTACTCAGCACGATCGTTTAAAACAGTAACAATCAGTTCTGCGTGCGCAGAATTCTCTCAGCCGCATCAAGCTTATCGTTACAGAATTTTGGATGCTTAAACAATTAAACGGGTATATAATTGGACGCAGACTATACTCATAATTGCTGTGACAGGCAGCGCGACCGGTCCCGGTTTTAATTCTGTAGTCGGAAAAACAATGTACACGAGTTAAAAGTGTTACGAAATCCACGCAGGAAACAACGGTAAATATTTAAATTGATATTTTGATGCTCGCTGCGTTCGTGTATTAAGTATTCAACGAGCCGGTGATTTTGTTAATCCCGTTCTTCGCGTAATAATATTACGAGATTCAGTATTTTACAAAATGAATATCGTATAATAATAAACAAGTCAAGTTTTCGTCCTTAGGTGCTATTAACTATGCCCCGAACTTGTCAGAAATCAAGAATATTACATTTCAAAATCTAATAAAATATTGACTCATGTCCTAGTTTGTCAACAAAAAATAGTTAACGTGTGGGGCGTAGAGATACTCAAGCTAATTTGAAAGAGACCATACAAATTTTTATTCAACTCCTGTATCAAAATTAGCAGTCTAGTGACCACTATTAATTTTATTATTAACGCTAGTACCAAACAATAAATAAAATAAATTACAGTGCTTACTCTATATATATCCCAAATGCCTGTCCTTTTCTACGTTCGGCGTGGATCAAAGAATAGTATCTCCTATCCGATACTTGTCCCGGACTAGACCCGTATTTCGGACATAAATCGAGTAAATATCACATCAGAATCGTTTCCACCGATTTTCGATCGTCGCTAAACAGTTCGATGATCCGAGAAAGCGAGAAGAGGCTGTTGAAACAAAGTTTACACGAAGTTCAACTGCAACGTAAAAAGCAGAAGGATGAATAATAAATTTCGAGAAATAACAACCGTGGAGAGCAAGATAATACAAGTTGTTGCGAAAGTTCGTGATTTACGACGAACGGATACGCGACATTTTCGACGAACCGGTAGGTATTATTAAGCTGTTAATGATGCACGGAATATGAAAGTTTTGATAGTGGCCGCGATGTGCATGTAACCGGTGCATGCACACTGGTTAACGCCGCACAGGATGTGCATCTTTGAACGACTTTATCGGTTCGGCGCCGCGGTAGCTGACGCCGCGCCGCCGCCGCGTAGTGTCTAGAAAGAGTAAGAAGGGCAAACCCTTGATACTACCTCGAAACACTCGTTAATCTCTGGCCCAGAAACCGGGATGGGGGAGGAGAAGAAGAAGAAGAAGAAGAAGAAGGGAAAGAGAACCGTAAGCTCTCGCAAGAAATCCTCCAGGAGACCCTTGTACCTCCACCCATATATAATAGAAAAGCAAATAGGTACACTCGCAGCAACGGCCGAACGTGACCCGATCATTTTCCCCGAGTCCAAGGGGAGGTTTCGGTCCACATCTTCGAAAAAATCAAATTTCCTTTTTGTGCTACGTGTTTTATTTCTCTGACATCCAAAGGATGTCTAGTTGAAAGGAAACTTCCAAATTAGAAGAATTACCAAAGCGGAAATTATGAGAACTACCAATTCGCAATTTTTATAGTCAAATTTTGGGAAAGTGGAAGCAAATAATTTTCTGTGGCAGTGGCCTCTGCAGGTCTGAAATGAAAATCGTACCAGATTCTGTGGAATTTTATATTGTAGCATTTTTGGTAAATTTTCTGAAACATGTGGAGACGTGCCGAGAGGCAAGTGAATTTTAATGAGAATAATTTTGCATTGGTAAATAGAGTTTGTACCAATGCACTCAAAATTGTGAGAAGTGATAGCGAACATAAATGCTGATTTCAGTCGTCAACAATTGTTAGCAATAATCGAATATGTTTTCCGGTGTACGGCAACATTCGAGATTTACTTCGAAAATAGAACACACGGAATGGTTTGATGAATTATCCGGAGCACAGAAAACAACTGGCAAGGAGCCGTTTTGAACAGGCTGGACCATTTATTTCATTCCCAGGGCTGGCCTTGCCAACGAGTTGAACGTCGAAACTTGAATCGTTTGTTAAAAAATGGTAATGCGCCTCCATGATGAGCTCACTATACTTCTTTTTAACGTATCCTTTCGGGTCTCACGCGTCCATGTGACCAGGGGCGGAAACAGTTGCACATAATATCGGTCTCGGCTCTTAGAACAATTATGAACAATTTTATGAAATTTCCAGAAAACATTTGCTCCGATTACGGTACTTGTTCCGGTTTCAAACAGCTACTTTTTCGGTTCCCACGGTTGCAGGACATTTTTTCCATAAAATGTGGAATGCCCCATCCTGTGTACTACGTTATAGTAGAAGAAAGTGTTACTTTTCCAACAATTCTCTAATCGTTTCTGGAATAATAGAACGTATTTGCTTTCTGTGGAGGAGAAGGTTCATTAAAATGTTCTAGCACCAAATTGCTCGGCCAGGTGAAGAGTTCCAAAGCAGAAACGTTTTCAGCACGATCTGGTGCAATTTACGGTTCCCCGAAATTCGATGAATCCAGACAAACACCGATGTAATAGCCTCGGTTCCACGAGCGAAGACCCGCAAACCTGCGTTTTCATTTGCTTCTAGGCGAACGATGAAGAATAACCGCGGGGGCCGGTTGCCGGGGAGGCGGATGAAATATCTGCACGCAGCATCGTCCGCACGCTGGAAAACCGCATATTCACCGGGGACCCACCAATTGTCATCTTCGTAGGTCTGCGGGCGCTCGGGAAAGGTTTCGCGTAGAGCGAACAAGAAAAAGAGAAAAAGAGAGAAAGAGAAAAGGATCGACCGTTTCTTGCACGAGTAAAAAAACTAGCCCAGGCCGAGAGGAGGGATAATTAGTGCTTTCGCGAAAACAGCCGTCGGCTACTTGCCCGGGTAAGTGTTCAACGTCCACAAAACCCTCCACTTTACCTAATTGCGTCCTTAAATCATCAAGCCATTACGCAATTGCCATCTCTTACGGTCGGGAAGATCAATGCCCTTATATACGTAAGAAACAGCGGCAGCTCATAACCGGGATAACGAATCCCATCGTTCTGTAAGTTTACTCGAAATTGTCTCTTGTCCGCCGCCGGTAAACTCATTGTTAGGCGTCTATTGTAAGCGACCAAGCGCCCACGTCGATCCTCCACCCTCCCCCGCCCCCTTTTCACCTCGATCCCCATCCCCCGAACCCCAACCCCCTCTCGCACGAACGAACTGTGCAAACTTTCGCGTTTCCTTGGAAGAGGTAGACATAGGGGACACACACAATCTTCTCGGACTGTAAACACGGCCGCAAGCCGTGCCGGTTCCGCTGCTGGTAAATAGGTTCTTCAAGCGCATAATATCACCTGGAAAGTCGATCGAGTTACGACGCTGAAGTGATACCCCGGCCGGTGGATCGAGAAGTTCGGCAAATTTCACCGGTATTGTGTGTATCGGCGACTAAATAGGAACTTGGCAGATTCTATTGAACCCGTTCGACAAACACGATTCCGCTACGACCGGGCCGGGCCCCGGGCCCCGGGCCCGCGCCAGCCCGAAAGAGGATCGAGCAATTTTATCGCGTGTGATAGGTAAAACCCCCTGGCACCGTTACACATCGATCCACGGATCGATCGCGCGCGATACGACCAACCCGGGACAAGGAAAAAATGTTTTGATGGAAATTCTTTCGAGCAAGGAACATCGATAAAATGCGAGCACGGCTACACGGTTATTTACGCGAATTCGATTGGTTTCGCGAAGCTGCGCGAACGAATACAGGGTGACCTGTCCTCGAATCCTCCGACAGCGGATCTTTCCGACAACTATGAAATTCGTGTTGCTTAACCTCGGAGGACCGGCATTTTTGAAAACTTGCATTTTCTTTGGGAAAAGTGTATATACACCGGCGACAAAATTAAGCGGATACAGTTTAAATAACTACTCTAAAGTTGGGTCCAACTACTTCAGTTTTCTTTAGGATTAGCCGCTCACTAGGTGAGACAATTTTTTGAAATTGCTGTTAGTAGGAATTTCGGAGAACGAAGTGAGGCTCACGATTTTTATCCTTTACATCTTATAACGAAAATTTAAGCGAGTTATATTCAGTGATTTCTGTATATATGTCGCGAAGGCCTGGAGGATAAACGTCGCGGAGTTGACCCCACTACCGCGGGGTATACCGCAGAGGGGCCACGAAGCTCGGACGCCGAGGAGTGTAAACATAACTCCTCGACGGTACATGACGCTGGTGAGACCCGTGTTGTTGACATATATCGAGAATGCGCAAAGTTTTGTCGAAGTTGGTTAACACTTTGAACGGCAAACTAGAAACCCCAAAAATTCCATAAAATCAAAGTAAGTTATTTGATGAAATAAAAATTGCAACAAATTAAATGTACGATACTGAGTAATCCTCCAACTTTCTTGCATGTTACAGATCCTAATTAAGTTTAGTACAATGAATATATCAACGTAAAAATTCATTTTAAAACCTGCACAAATAATTCCGTCAGCCACATATGGCTGACGTGGCGTTCAACGTGTTAATGTTGCCATGAAAGTTACGTTCCTCTGCGACAACCTATGTCTTGGCAAGTTTTCGATATCCGAGAAAATGGTACAGAAATGGTACAGAAAAGCAACAATAATTTCCAAACGAATCACTGAGCGCATTGACGATCATATTCGGCTTTTTGGGTGACTGGATCTCCTGCAGTGGAATTAGTTGGTGGCAGTGGAATGGATAGAAAGACGAGCTGAAACTGAGTAGGACACAGGGCAAAAGAAAAGAATCGGAAGAGGAAATAATGAGATAGAGAGGGGGATACAAACTGCGACGAAGAGAGGCAAAGAGAAAGAGCGAGCGAGAGAAGGAAAGAGATAGAGAGATAGAGAGAGAGAGAGAGAGAGAGAGAGGGTGATAGAAAAAGAAAGAGAGGGAAGTTGAAATAAAGCCGAACGGAGAAAGAGGAGAGGGTCGTTTGAAGCAGTTTTTTCCACATGTACGTAGGTACAGGGCAGCAACACGTCGCTCGTTGTGTGCTGGGAATACCGACCCTTACACGATTAATCACTGCCACGTAGCCCTGCTCCCTCTGCAGAAAGAAACGAGAAAAGCTCGCGGGAAGAGAGAAGGAGCGAAGGAGAGGTGGAGTGGGGAGAACCGGGGGGGTACTGTATATATTTCGACTCGTATACCACTGACACTTTGGACAGGAGATGCTTTATTGCCAAGCGAGTGCGGTTCAGTCGCATTTTCGTACTGGACTAGCCGGATAAAGCGCAAACGTTTACCAGTCTACTGAGAAACATGAGCCGATGTTAAGGGCGGGACGTGAAGCGATTAAGGTAGGCGAAACTTCTTGAAAACTTTCTACCTTTCGCTGACGAATATCCCCTCCGAACAGTTGACGCGATAAAAAGTATTTCAAAAAATGTTCGAACGACAAATACATCATCATGTAGCAATTCCTTTTTATTTTTTAATGTAAAATTGTATTCGATGTTTATCTCATCGCAAAATAGCAGTTCCATTGAATGCATAACCCAGCTAACGAACACCTTGGCAGTTTGTATTTAATCCTGTTATGGAATGTGAAATAACCTTGAAATGACCTTCAAATCTGTGGTCATATAGAACATGATTCTGAATAACTTTTCCCTACTACACGTTACCATCGGTCGATGTCAGTTTTCCAAATTCAGAATTCGGTACGAACAAAATCAAATTAAATTAAATTTCATGCAAATCAAATTGCAATTTTCTTCTTTTTTTTTGCGCGTTATATGGAAATCGTGTTTACTGTAATCGCAAAAATCTACCGGATTCCCACTAAACATTGTACCGTTTTAAATATATTTCGCATTCGAGAAAAAAGAAAAATTTCAAGCTGTTAGCGTGTTTGTCGTTCGAATATATTTCGAAATGCTTTTCGCTGTGTGCGCCCAAAGTTCAGGCATTTTTCGCCGAGACTACACGATTCAGATGATCGAGCACGCAGACGATTCAAATACGAGAGACTCCGAAAATTTTCCTAGGCATTCTTTGATCGTTGCTTGTTCGGAAAACATCAGGACGCTCGCCACGTGACATTCTTGTCGTTACCGAAAGGAAATGAAGTCTCCTCTTTGACGTGGCGTAACGGCGAGAAACAAGACAGGCTTTAAAAGCTTGCCGAAACAATTTTCGGGATGAGGCAGACGACGATAAATCGTAAACGCTGCACGGCGGAACACCGTAGAAAGAAAACAGTCTTCCGAGCATTTGTTATTCCAGCATCGTGCGCGCCCGGTATATCTATAAAACTGCGTACATCGAGGGAGAGAATGCCACTTTGAAAACTGTTGTCGTGTTTTCCGTGGTACGCGACATTACGAAGTAATTCACATGTGTTCGACGCACGCTCTCACTGCTTTCCACGAGTTTTATCGCTGCCAACTTTCGGTTCTACATGATTATTATTAGACTGCGGATTTCATGCATTCACGACGGAAATGAGCATATCCGATGCTAAATGGCAAATATATTCAATGGTTTTACAAATTATTATTGACTACATATACTTGGTATAGTATTGTATGGTATATAGTTACTATTTAATTATATTATATAATTATATAAGTATATTGTATAGTGTTATAATAATTATAATAGTTTTATATTATGTAGTATATATATTATATATAGTGTTATAATAATTGTAATAGTATTATGTTTAGTACACCATCACTTTTAACTCATCAAAATTATTTACTACAAATTTTTATTTTGTGTGGAAATCCGCATTCTTATTATTATTGGCTAGAATATACTATTCGCCGAGGAGTGTAAGGTCGCGTGGATCAAAGAACAGTATCTCCTGGCCGATATATGTCCGTGGCTAGACCCGTGTTTTGGACATATATCGAGTAGACTCTGTATTATGTCAAACCTTGTTTCTCTTTAATTTTATCGTCGGACACAAATGTATAAAATTCTGTTACAAGCCTACCTTGAAAAGGAATTTTATTCGTTTGAAAAATTTTATATAAAATTCTATATTTTACTAATCCTTTTTCCCTCTGATTATCGTTAAAGACAGCAACGCTGCGTTCAGTCCAGTCCCATAATTCAGACAGCGAAGCCTCGAAAGTATGAACGGATGTTATTTAGTAACCAAATAACCACTCCCGTTTTTACAACAACCGCGCGGCGTGTTGCTGACAGCTCCAATCTGTTGCAACATAGGAATTCTGGTAAAATTCCGTTCAAATGGACGTGTAGAACTATTGATAACGTTGTTATTGTAATCCTAGCACGGGCCACGGGTGCAAGGAAAAAAGGAATCCACCGTTCCCGGTAGTTAGAATTTGGAATTAACAACGAGATACAGCTTAACGATACCGTTCCGGCCGGCGGAAAGAATCGCGCAACGAAAAAGTTCGCGTAAAAACGAACGAACATTCGCTTGATGGTATTCTCGATAATATTCAGCAAACAGACATTGCACACCGACGCTTCCTAACAACGCGCGCGCGCGCGAAGTCTCGATGGAACCATGTGCGGAAAACATGATCGAAAATTTGATAAGATGGCGTCGAATGTTCCGTGAAACCCTATACAAGACATTTAAATTATTTTTGAAAATCACCTCGCAACAGTACGCGAGCACTCTGCGTTCGATAAATTGAAGGAACAATCTCGCAAGGAGAGATCGCACAAATGAAACATTCGTTCGAATTAACGCGGGAAATTCAAACATACGATATTTAATCTGATTTTAATCTGACGTTCATTTCCTTTATATCTTAGTGTTAGTTATTTGCTGCCTCCGGCCTAAAGAACAAAATTCGCTGCTGTGAGTGTCCGATAAGGCAGGGAATGATATAGGTATGACAACAACATTTTTTCAAGCCGCCAAAGATCCTTCGGAGAAACACGTTTTCACTGCAAAATGAACCTGTTTGCCAAATTTCGGCTCGATCGGATTTGGCCGGTTTTCGAAACAATCTTTCACTGCGTATGAATCATCCGAAATTCGCGAGGTTGCACTGTACTTCTCCGGCGCGTCGCACAGTGGGCAATTTGGGCAATTTGGACGAAATCGGATTCAAAATCAAGGAACTTTCAATAGGAATGAGGTAGAGCGATGAAATTTTTTGGAAATGAAAGCTGCAACTTTGTAGAATATGGGAAAAATAGAGAGATTCTGGTACGAACGTTTGTTAACCTCGAGAAAATTCGTTAAACGCGCACAAATTCAAGAAAATTTTCGTTTTTCCAATACCACGCGCGGAAAAATTTGTTTTTTAACATGCTATACATCATTTCCCATAGATTTTTTCACGCTGATTTGAAATATGGTCTCAAAATTTGTCTACGACCTCAGGATTTTGCAAAAAATAGATTTTTCTGACAAAAACTGATCAAGTAATTTTTTCGTTGAAATGATTGGATGGTAATAATCTCCCTATTTTTCCGATATTCTACAAAGGTTCAGCTTTAATTTAAAAAAAAATTTCATCGCTCTACCTCATTCCTATTGAAAGTTCCTTGATTTTGAATCCGATTTTGTCCAAATTGCCCACTGTGCGTCGTGGCAAGACAACATACGAATTTCGATGAATCTTATGGCGACCGGCCTTGTTAGTTACACCGCAGCATAGCAGTCGGCATAAAGGCCCCACTCTGCTTGGCGTAGACGAAAAACGAAACGGAGAAACGCGGAGAGGAAACGAGAGGGGGGGAGGGGTGGGAGAGAGAGAGAGAGAGAGAGAGAGAGAGAGAGAGAGAGAGAGAAGGATGGACGGAGAAAAACGGCCGATGGAAAGAGAAAAATTGGACGGTCGGTGAAGTGCGTAACGGTGCGTCGGCCAATATTTCTGGCGGGACGATCTCCTCCGCAGGTTTTTACGTATCCCGGGCTGTTTTTGCTCCGAGAGACTGCTCCTCGATATCCCTCGATACGGCTGCGTGGGTGGAGCGCATAAGTTACGCGTCTGAGCGTGTGCACGACCGCGATGGTAACGCATACATTTTTCCCCTGTCCGCGTAGACCGAACGAAACGACGAGCACGAGGCTGCAGAAGCGTGGCGGCCACTCGTCACCATCACGGTTTCGCGATAAAACGGTGAAAGGGAAAAACCAGTCTACGGATAATTCGAACGACTTTGTTTCCCCGGCGCGCGGCGTCGGCGTCGTTCGCGAAAGGGCGAAAGGGCGGTGACTCGCAAAAGTCTATTCTCGAGCAGAAGAAGCGTAACTCTATTTTCGTCGAGGCGCGGTTCGGTTGTCCCATTAGAGTGCAATCAGGCGAATTCCGACGCGACGCTCGGACACCCGGTGCCCGCGGATAACGCGCAAATGAGGGTGCAACGCGGCGGTTTTGTGCATCCGAGGCGACGACGATACGGATAAACGATGCAACGGCAACGAATGATGTCTACTGTAATATTTCAACGGGTTCCCGCGCCGCCTTTCGCCTCGCCCCGCCCCCGTCGCCCTTTTTCTTCCAGGCACTTCCGGGGTCAAGATTCACGAGACACGAAAAAGGAAGAGGTGAACAGCGAAATAAAGAAAGGCGACAAAGGCTGGGCAAAAGAATGGCCCAGGAAAAGATAAATTGGGATCACGGATGCGTTTTCGTAAAGGCAGTTGCCGCTGACCTGTCCGTGATGTTCTTAACGAATACGTGTGTGTGTACGTGTGTGTGAGTATGCGCGTCCCGGAGGATGTGTCTGTACAAGGAAATTGTTCGTCGAAAGTTTAAGGAGCGCGAGCGAGTGTACGTGAGAACTTGTACTCGATAGAAGAAACAAAGACTTTGGAGATTATAGATGCTTTTACGATTACGACGCATTGTTCTAGACACGCTGCTGCCGCCGCCGCTGCTGAGCTCGTTCTACTGACGTTGAATCGCGAAATGTGTCTTCGGTTCGAAACTAAATGTTCAGAAGAAACAAAGATTTCGAAGATTTTAGCACAGTTATTGCAGTTGCAAGTTGAGTTTCTGAATTACATTTCACATTTGCAGATCACGGCAATCTCTAATTAAATTCTTCTCTATTTTATATTTCAAGTTTGAGTTGTCAATAATATAACAAAAATTCCATAATCGGGCAATTTATATTGAAACAGCCGTGGTAACTTTTGAAGAATTATTTCTTAACGATTACTCAGTAGATAATTCCTAGAATTTTCAAAAGTTGAATAGATAAAGAAAATTGTTGGTCCGATTTAATAACTTTAAAGTAGTTCAAATCGTTCGTCTAACGTTGCGAGCACTAGGTTTCCCCGATGGTTCGTTTCGCGTTCGATTAATGGGCACAACGAAAATTCACAGTAATTGTTTAGGAAAGCGAATGGGCAATTAAGAGGACGCTTAGGAAATAATGAAACATTAGTGAGCTGATAATCACGTTGTTTGTACACGCTCGTTTCGCCTAACGATATTAAACGCGCACACCGCGAGAGGAACTTTTCGGACAACCTAACAGATACACGACGATAAGTTTGAACAAAACATTTGTGCGTGTGTACCGCAGCCGGAGTATATGTTAGAGTGTTTGATCAAGTCAATGCGCAGTACTTGACAGCCAGTAATTGGAGAGAACAATTTATGTTTTAATCCGGCGAAACGCAATCAACGTTGACCGTGAGTTTAATCTAACCCGTCCAGTCATATTTTCGCACGCTTGTTTTTCGAATCGTTCGATAAACGGCTGTCACATGGTCACAGTGTTCAAAACAGTGGTATTCTATTGCTTAGAAATTCTGCCCTAAACATTCTACTGGGGGGGGGGGGGTAATTGAATTTCAAAGGTCGATTGACGTGCAGACGTTCGTGCTGATGGCAAGTAGAAAAGGTAATTACCGATCAGACACGACAGTAGATGCCAATCGGACAGCGATTCTTGTTCATGCTAAGTACGAGTGACAAGTAATGACCACGCACGGCAATCAATAGCCAACTATGCGAGCAGGAATGGCAAGCGACACCATCAGACACGATAATCTGTGGCCATCGAGTTCAAGGACATGTTAAGTAGAAATGGCATCCAGTGATCAGACAAGACAGTCAACAGTGAATACGATGCTAACCAGGTACGTGTTAAGTAGAAATGGCAACCAGCGATCAGACACGATAATCGATGGCCGCCGGGCGACGATCCGCGTGCATGTTAAGTGAAAATGGCGTCAATGACCAGACACGACAGTCAATAGCCAGCGGACTACGACTCCGGTACGTGTTAAGTAGAAATGGCAACCAGCGATCAGACACGGGAAACAATAGCCACGGGATAGCTAACCAAGTACGTGTTAAGTAGAAATTGGAACCGGCGATCAGGCAAGACAGTTAACGGACACCGGACAACCATCCCAGTGACCAGACATAGTAAACAATAACTACTGGATAGTCAACCAAATACATGTTAAACCAGTCAACAAATAACTAGCACAGTGTTAAGTAGAAATGAGAACCAATGATCAGACAAGATAGAAAATAATCAGTAGGCAGGTATCTAAGCGCTTGTTAAGTCGAAATGGTAATCGACGGTGAGATAGCACTATGAATGGCCACCAGGCAACAATCCTAGCACGTGTTAAGTAGAAATGGCGACTTATGCCCAGACACGATAAACGATAACAAGTGGACAATTAACGAAGCAGGTGTTAAGTAGAAACGGCAACCAGCGATCAGACACGGTAGGTAACACAGTGTTTACTCGATATATGTCCAAACACGGGTCCAGCCAGTGACTTATATCGTAGAGGAGATACCATTAACAGCCACTAATCCGTTGATTTCAAAAACTGTCTTGGTGTAAATAATCATAACATTGAACCTATCCTGTAAACGAAGGTAAGCGACATTCAAATCATGATATTTGTTACAATAATGATTTTTCTACATTGTATATAGTCTCGTTTAGGGCTCCGTAGTTCTATTCTTGAAAAAACAAGGCTGACCCTAATTAAACCTTTACGCATTCATCTACAATAATATCCTAAAATGCTCCTCTCCCTCAAAGCGATTAAAGAATCATTAAAAATATTTTTGCCGCATATCACAATAATAAACAAAATGTCAAAATCAGGCGTGACATCCTGTACAGTATATTCTATGGCACCGCGTCAGAATTGGTAGCGAGTGATCAAGAAATCATGAAAAATATTCTTGCTGCATACCATAATAGTAAACAAAATGTCAAAATCAGGCGAGACATCCTGTACAGTGTCGTCTACGGCACCGCGTCAGAATTGGTGGCAAGTGATTAAAAAATCATTAAAAATATTTTTGCCGCATACCATAACAGTAAACAAAATGTCAAAATCAGGCGAGACATCCTCCATAGTGTTCTGCAGCGTCAGGATTGGTGGCATCGTTAGTAGTTTATTAGCGCAGTGTACATACACGTTGCTATAGCCGCTTGTCGGCGACCCTGGCAGGACTGATTTTCCCGCAGGAGGATTACCCGCATGATACGCTAAATCGTCCGCGCGAAAAAGCTTTTCGCGATGGATTTCAATCAGCGGGGCACAGTGGTCACGGTTATCATGCCCGGTTAGTTTATTCGTCTATAAATTTCACGGATCGTAAATCGCGCATAAACGTCATCGTTAAACAGACGACGACGACGACGACGACAACGACAAAGAGACAAGGACGACGATCGCGTCGTCGAGAGATACAGGTTCTCGAGAGCCCGTTACTCATCGCGCTCTTAGATTTCCTAACTGTCGACGGGAACGGGCAACGGCAGCCCTACAACCACCGTCGGCCGGAACTCGGAACCGTGTTGTCCAAGTGCCTTCGAGCGAGAGGTCAGCATATGTTGTTACGCAGTTCGACACCCTGGCGCCTACAGACAGGCCGAGCGATGTTAGCCGGACACAAGAGGATCGGAACCCGTGGACGAGAGATATCGCAGCCACACACGCTCACACGCACACACACACAGACAGACATACACAGACAGGCATAGAGACAGACACATCCGCACACAGTATGTTTGCGGTCTACCGCGTATAGCGTTCAACGGGATGGTGGACAGAAGCAGAGGGCAGCGATCCGTGCACGCGTTTCGAAATGTAAGGTCTCTGGTAAGAGGAGGCGCGGATGCGCGCGCGCGCGCTCGCTCGCTCGCTCGCGTGGGACTTAGGGTCTCTCACCGATGGCTCTAATGCGACTGAATGATGATACGTAACAAACCTTATTCAACAAAAACTTTCGCCCGGCAAATTGAATCTAGAGGACTCGGGGCTATCTCGTTCTCGTCCCCCCTCTCCCTCTCTCTCTCTCGCTCTCTCTCGCTCCCGTTTTCTTCGTCTCGTCCCCCGAAAGGAGGTGTGGAATAAGATCGCGGCGCGGACCGTTGATCGTGTGCGTGCTGCGGGGGCGAGTGGCGATGCTCGAGTAACGAGAGAGCGCGACGAGCATGGCCGAGCGAGCGAGACCGACGATCTTTCGGCTGGTTCGGGCGAAGATCGGTGGTGGGGACTGGTAGGGCGGTATGCGCACGCGCGGCTCGCGGCGGAACAGCTTCGCGCGGCGACGCTCAGTCTCGTCTGTCGCAATCCAGTGCAGATATACGTGCAATTATCCTGTCAACAGTGCTTAAAATCTCTTCTGGTGCTCGTGGCGTTTGCTCCGGCACGCGGTGATCGATAACGTTTCTCTCCCGCGGACACCGACGGGACATACACGAATCGCACCACGCGTCGATCGTACCGTACCGTATCTCGGTTTCGCGCTCCGTCTCGAACCGCGATCCCCGCGAGAAAGAAATCCGCGCGACGCGCGATCGGTCCACGTGAAACGGAAAAATTAAACTCGGGACCACCGTCCCTCTCTCTCTCTCTCTCTCTCCATTCTATCTTCCTCTCTCTCTCTCTCTCTCTGTCTCTCTCTTTCTTTCTACCCTCGGCTGTGCTCGCGGCTGCACGGCAATTCGAATCGCCGCGGTCGCCACCCTCTCCGCCAGCCAAGCCAGTCAGCCAGCCAGCCAGCCAGCCAGCCAGCGGCAGCAATCAGTTGGCACCGTGCGCTCTATGGGGAGAGTTTGACGTTTCGTTCGACGGTGGTAACCCCGGTGCGGTGACGTTCTCTTCTCCATCCCCCTCCGTCCCTCTCTCACGTTCCACGGAAAACACAAGGGATAAATAGCAGTGCGGGGTTGGTTCGACGTGATGATCGTCGTACCGTCGGATCGATGAGAATCGGTTGCCCGAACGTCGTCGTCGTCGCCGTCGTCGTCGTCGTCGATGTGTCGCCGAAGATTTCGAGTCTGCAACTAGCGGGTGACACGGTCGTCGTCGTCGTAAGTGGTGTGATATTGTGCGACCGAAGGAACCCGTGACGAAAGAGAGACTCTACGAGAGACACAACAACACAGGATCCCGGGACACAACGATTCCCTGCTCAAGATGACTCGCCACCTGTGGCTAAGAGCAGCGCTCGCTTTCCTCGCGATATCAGGTAAGCTGTCGTCATCGTCTTCGTCTTCGTCGTCGTCGAGGAGGATCGTCATCGTCGAGAGCGCGCGCGGCGGAACGCGTGGGTGTACGGCGCGGTCTCGTTGTCGACACGCGTGTCAACGCGCGTGGGAAGCGGTTAATCGCCAGTAATATGGCAAAGTGACAGCGCAACGCCGGACTCCCGTCGCGTGCCGGATGAAATATCGTCGCCGAACACGCTGTCGTTTCTCCATTTTCACTTGTTTTTCCCGCCACCACCACCACCACCCTCCTACCAACGTTTTTCTTCGCCGCGTTGTCCGGCACCTCGCCAACAAGTTGACGCGCGGATTCGGCCAGCTGGTAGTCCGGCAGAAACACAATGAAAAAGAGAAACAAGATAAAGTGGCGGATACAAAGTGTGGCCCCCGTTGAAGCGCGCGCGACGTACACCGGGGGTGCGATGTGTGTTGTTTGCCTGCGCTGTCGCGCGCGAATCCTTCTTTCGTCGCCGTGCGCCTCGAGCGTGAAACGGAGACAAAGGGAGAACGCGCGCGGCGAGAGGCCGGCCTCGGCTCGGCAAAGAAACGAGACACGACGCGGTGTCTTCTTCTACTCGGGAAACCGAGCGGGCTAAAGACCGTTGCCTGCCGCAACGATGGAAACCGACGGGCTTTGTGCACTCGTCGTTGCAACTGCAACCCCACCGGCCAAAGCGCAGTACTCGCTGACAACGGAATCGCGCTCCCTGCCAGCTGCCCGACTCCGATCTTCGCGGAACTTTGCGGGCTCGTGGAACGATCGTAACGGATACAGACCCTCTTCCTTGCTGCCGGTTACTTCCGGTGAAACCGCCCCCAGGAATTCAACCCGCCGCGCGAGAGAGAGCCGACTCGGAAACGGCCGCCGACGGGGTGGAACGTTCGCTAATTATTCATGGAATGGTATCGCCCTAGGATGATTTTTTCAACGGGTTGTCAAGGTCATCGCGACGGATAATGTGGAAGTTTCACGCGGTGGTCGTTGTTTGGTAGTTGTTCGTCAGAAATGTGGTAATTACTCGACTCGGGCTGTTTATGCGTTTACAGCGAGGTGGTGCGATTGAAAACAGCAAAAAATTATGACTGTCCTGTGTGGGACGTCGATATATCTTTTTTATTTATTACGATCATTTTGGAATGAAAGACATTTTTATCGTTTATTTTGCATTGATCGCAAGACACGGAAGTGAAACGAGAATTTCTTTCTTCTTTTAGTTAGTATGTTAACCCTTTGCACTCGAAGCTATTTTAACTCCAAAAGGACACAGTTTCTTCAGAATATTTCCCTTCCATATATTTTTTTTTATGTTATAGAAACGAAAATGATGCAACAATACTCGTACAATACTGAAGTGTTCAGTAATTTATTAGATACAAACAAACTTAGTAATATAAAAAATATTTGGGATAATGATAAGCAATTATTAGTGGCGCCTTACAGTCGCCATTCGAGTGCTAAGGGTTAAGCTGAGAATCTTTTTAATGTATAAACTGTTTTGAATTGTGCTTACCCATTGTTGTCATAAACACATCCGCAGTCTAGTCATTACATAGATATGTATAATATAAAGGCGGTGTACCTTTTCTTTTTAAGTTATTTGTTTACTAGCTCCAGCTGTTTCCGGTTCGAAATTTGAACTTACCTAAGTTACCATAGCTTCCGAAAAAAATACTATTGTACTACTGTTGGTTATTCTATGCATAAGACGATAAACTTTCATAAAACTCGTAATCCGATCCTCCTTGCAAGACAATAGCCGTGTTATGCGAGTGGATCACGATCGACAGGGTGTATCGGTTGTTAAGGGGATGCAAATGAAGCCGGGAGGGTGGTTTATTTTATGTTGACTCCTGGATCAGCAATCACAAACATTCTACAAAGTCGAGGGAATTTAAGGGCTTGTCTCCTCGTTGACATTGTGGTGGTCATAAACAGCTGACATAATTTATTATTAATAAAGTTCGAACAGTGAAAGATATCGAATTTCACTACTAATTCAGCGTAATGAAAAGAATCTGTGCTTATGCGGGTTCGTCTTCTGATTTTTATTGTTAAAGTGATACAGATATGTTGTCTTTCTCTCGAGAAAAGGTTGAAGGTAACATGAAATTTATTTAGTTAAACTTTACACGGTGTGCAACAGTGAGGAACAATTTTTTTTTTAGTGGAAATTGAGACAAATTGCGTAGACGTAAACGTGAATAAATCATCGTTGTTACTGAGAAACAAAAATAGTTTGATTGAGCGGCGGTTTCGCGTTAAAATTCTATTAATGACGATTATCTATTGCAGCGTCACTGTGTTTACTTTCATTCGTGTGATTATTGCAGCTGTTAGGTCGTCGCATATGAAATGAACGATCTCAGAATGCAAATTTTGTTGAATAAAGTTTATTTCAACATTGGTCGACGTGATTGTCGTGAATTCTTTTTATATGAGTGAGGAAATGAACATAATGACGACAACATTATGTGATCGCAAAATGTGGTAATAAATAAACATTAGTCACTGGTCAGTCAGTAATAGAAAAAAAACTCACTATAGCCGAAAAACTCGTTCTTTCTCGACGGAATGTGACACGTTCACAACGACGTCTACTTTAGTCAAGAAGTTTTATTTATTAAAAATTATGTATGTTCAAAGTCACCTCGTCATCTTTGGAAAGTTTTAGTTTTTACCATGTTTCGAGTGCAACGGATGTGTAACACGAACCCACGCATTTACGAGTGTCAAATTCTATTCGCTTTGTAACTATATCTATATCCACTTCGAAAGTACTCTAGTGTCACATGATCTGTTCAGCTTACCGGTATACGATTATTTCTCTACTATAACGGAAGATGTATCGCCAGGATGTCTGTGCTCCGCGAATTTCCGTTGTCTCTCCGAGATTAATATTTGTTCAGCATTCCTCTGTTTCGAATTTTTGTGAAATTATCTCAACAAACGATTAAATTAATATAACCGACGCGAGCGTTATATTATTCCCGTAGCATGTCGAAATATCGTTATGGTTGACGTTCTGCCGTGAACACTTTGACTGCCACGATACTTTCCAAGATTCCGATGTAAAAATCCAATTTAATTGAATCATCGTGGCAAGAAACTTTTATCCGCGAATGTCATTTCTTAGGGCAAAAATATTAATCACATTAAGGCAAGTAAACAAACCACGAGATAACTCTTAGTTGGCAGCCAACTTGTTAAACTGTCATACACCCTGCGACATCTTTGCGTTCACGGGACTAGCTACGGACATATATCGTCTAGGAGATACTATTTTGATACTATTCTTTGATTCACGCGACTTTATACTCCTCGGCGAAGTCTCTCGAGCTTCTTGGCCCCTCACGGGGTATACCCAGCGGTAGTGGGGATAGTTCCGCGACAGTTACCATCCAGGTCTCGGCGACATATATAGAGAAATCACTGTACTCACGTTCTTCTTAACACGTTAAATGCCACGTCCCCCATATGTGGGTGACGGAATTATTTATGCAGGTTTTAAAATGAATTTTTACGTTGATATATTCATTGCACTAAACTTGATTAGGATCTGTAACATGCAAGATTGTTGGAGGATTACTCAGTATCATACATTGAAGTTTTTGTAATTTTTATTTCATTAAATAACTTACTTTGGAATTTTTGGGGTTTCTAGTTTGGCGATCAGTGTTAACCCTTAAAAATTGCTGTATCATTATTCAAAATATATTTGACTTTATTCAATTTGTTTGTATTTAATAAATTACTAAACACTTCAGTACTGTACGAGTAAATTGCACCATTTTCGTATGCATAGCATGAAAAAATATATATAGAAGGGAAATATTCTAGGTCGGAAGAAAATGTTTCGTTTTCGAGTTAAAATGGCTTCGAGCGCAAAGGGTTAATTCAACAAATGTCATAGTGACCATATTGGTGTGGATTATTGTATTTACGTCGATCGCAGGAAAATTCTTGTTATCTGAGTGTTCTTAAGTAACTGTTCGTAATTGGCGAGTCACTCGTTAAGAGCTCTTCGCTTCTTTATCAAGACACGGTATTGTTCGTCGGTGCGCGCCGCACGATACTGCGGCCGCATTGGCTCTGCCTGCTACCTGTACCGAGATACATATATTTAACGTATAACATATGCTCCGTACTATTACCCCGCGATCTCCCCCAGAAAATGCATTACCCCGGTCCGGTTAACAAGGCCGCTCCTTTGTAGCTCTTCGCAGGAACCCGTCTAATTTCTCGTTAGACCGGGCAAGGTCAAATCGTTGGACGATACAGTGCGGCGTGCAAGCAATTCCACCGTCCCAGGTAATAATCTTGAAATTGGCAAAGGGAATTCCTGCGTATCGGCGCGGCGGTACGGTGCAATCAGAATTCTTCGGAAATGCAAATCAATTTCATTTCTCTTTGGAACGGTGTACGCGCGTAACGGTGCTCTTTGTCGTGGCTCGATATCGGGTTGGCGCGGGCTTTCTCTTTCTCTCTCTCTCTCTCTCTTCCCCTTCTTCCCCCCACTCTCTATCTTTCTCTCTCTCTCTCTTCGCCGTTCACAAAAGCGAAATATCTCACCTAGCAGACAGAATCTAACGAGTTTCTCGGTAATTAAGAAGCTATTGCGTCGCACTTATCCCATCACTGGCACCGGGGGGTTCGACGAACGATCCTCTCGGCCCGGCGCCGGGGTTTTGCTCGTTTGCCTTAGGGCGGAAATTTAAATCGCGGGGACGAACGGGGTCGTTCCTTGCGGGTGCGGATTCCGTTTCCAGCAGCTCTGTTCGAGGCGAGGCGAGGCGAGGCGAGGCGGCCGCCCGATCCTTCTCACGGCTTGATTGCACTCACGAAACTCTCCGTTGTTGCTCCTAAGCAAACTCATTTGATTTCAAGCCCGGTTTTTCGACGGATTCCGGACCGACCGGGGGCCCGTGTGTATGTCCCTTGTCGGGGCTCGGAGCTGACGCACGGAACGACCGAAAAGCCCGGAGCTTTTCACGGCACGGATACCACCCGCCGCTCAAGCTGTACATTGTTAAGACCGGATACTTGACTAAGCTGCAGAGAGTCACTTTTGACTACCTCGGTCGAGTGTAATCTCCGCGGTTGACTTGTGCGCCGTGCGAGAGAAACGATTTACGACGCATTAACGGGTCTTGGCTCTCTCTCTCTCTCTCTCTCTCTCTCTCTCTCTCTCTCTCTCTCTCTCTCTCTCTCTCTCTCTCTCTCTCTCTCTCTCTCTCTCTCGCTCTCCTCCACCTGCAAACTTTCCGGAGTGACTTAACCGAGGCGTACGCGTGCTGCACAATGGACCCTCTCTTCGTTCTTCCCCCCACCCCGAGACTTATCCGCGTCGACTTCGCTGGAAACTTTGCGATGCGTGCGCTGAGAGCGAACTGGCTATCGGGATCAATGATAATCGGAACGTCGGGCCCGACCGGGCCGGGCCGGGCTCGAGCCGGTGAGAAAATGACAGCTGATAGCCTTTAAATCAGGAGAGACTCCCGTAATCCTTTATTATCGTGCTGCGGGATATCCCTGAATTACCCCGGCTATTCTGACTACCTACCCAGTTGCCCCATCGATCGTGTTAAGGGCCCATTCCTTTTCTTCCGGGGTGATAAACATCGACTTCTTTTTACAGAGTCTTGTAGCCTAACTCCTCGGACATCTTTATCCAAAGATTATTAACCATTACACGTTCCTCGGGGTGAAAACTCGTCTTACGTGCGCTGTTAAACGATCGACTGCTTTCTGTGCTGTAAGATGTATCTTTTAAAATTGTTGTTATTACTATTTGTTGATCTAACGAGTGCCTGTCACTGTATCACAGATGCACGATTACAGACAATGTGCTCGAGGGAAAGTTTTTAGGACAAATACAGAACGTTTTGGACAAATATCGAGTAAACACTGTATAGCAGGCGCGTAGCAGTGTAGGAGAAACTAACAATTTGACTTCGTAATCGAGTCGGGTCGGGTCGGGTTCCCGAAAGTTCCCAATGTTCAAGTATTTCTAATGGGGTGATAAAGAAGATCGGGTATTTCCGTGATTTCTCGTATCCTCTTCAATGGAAAATTCTGAAAAAAATCAAGCATATTTTAGCTATTGGGATGCAAATCTATGAATTTTTTCAGAATTTTCGATTGAAGCGGATAGGAGAAATTTCGGGAAAACCTGATTTTCGTTATCACCCCACTACTACCCCGCATGTCGACGTGTAGGGTTGAAAATTGGCACAAAGTATTTCCTTCGGATAAGCTATCGATTGGCCCTATTGCAAATTCAATTTTCACTTTTGACCTCCTTATGTGACTACACCCCTCATAGGTGAAAGACTATACGAAAGCGTTTGCGACGCGCAGTTTGAAAGTCGATCGCAACTTTCGTTACCGCTTCGAATCTCGTAATGAAACTCGAGGAACATATTTCCCGTATATGATCTTACTGATTTATGTAAAAAAAATCGATTTTTTTTTCCAACCGGTCACACGAGTCGCCTCGGTGAGCGAAAGCTGTTGCAGAAAAGCGAGACAAGAGTTTCCTTGATCGAAAGTTGCGCGGTTCGACTTTGTTGAACTTTCTTGTTCCTCGATGAGTCGACTTTTGAATAGCTAGACGGAACAGAGATTTTACAGCCGGTCTTCAGGAGAATTTACGCGCGGGACAAAGTTCACGCGAATGAAGGCGAATGATATAATCATTGTCATTGGGAATGGTTAACCGTGTTACCGTGATACGTGCTTTTTACTTTTCATACCACTAGCGTAATTAAAGGTGAACCACGCCTTTGAGAGTTATGCGCTAGTCACGAACCGCTCTCTTTCCTTCCGCGAGCATTGTTTACGCGTAAAAAGTCTGTTCCGTTCTTTTGATCCTCGCAATTCATTCTCCGTTGTTTTCTGCGAGCGTATTTTTCAAGCGTTTGCTTCGCCCACGCGAAGCAATAATTTATTCTTGCAATTATTCTCGGGCCGATCGAGCGCGTTTCATTATGCTGTATGTTCGTTTGCCGTTGAACGGTAACGTTGTTCAAGAAATTATTTTTTAATCTGATAAAACTGCAAAGACAAAGCTGATAAAACCCATTAATACTTGTGAATCTATTAAATTGCGTTAAAACTCACTCCTGTTCCTGGTTCTGTTCGTACACGGCAGGTTTATACATAAATAATTTTTATCCACGGATTTCTAATACACGTTTTGTTTGTCTCTACGTGATTTTCCAAGCGTTTGACAACAGTATTCGATCGAACAAATCATGTTCATAATTGAACTATCATGGTCATTACAGTGTTTACTCGATACGTGTCCAAAGCACGGGTCTAGCCAGGGACATGTATCGGCCAGGAGACACGTATCTCGCCACGGTGCACGGAGCAAATAAAAGCAGCATAAACCTTCCACAGAGGTTTAAACAAACAATGCGCCAAGAATGACGTTTAAGTTGCATTCGGGTTATAATCGCGTGGGTTATGATCGAATAAATGTTCGTTGGCCATTGTGTCGAACCTCGGCCATTGTGTTTGCCACGATATCCTCGTGTTTTGTTTATCGACTGTTCTCCAACTGCCTAAACATTAGCTAACGTACTAATGTATCAATTGTACTCGATTGAACAACTAACGCTGCCCCAGTTTCCTTTGTTGAAATGCCGAAATGTAACTTGATGGCGAATTGTTCGTTGGATTATGTCAACTAATAATGATTCGACCGAGGTGGGGATGAACTACTTTCTCAGTGGACGGAACATATTTAGTTAGGCGTGATCTTATTGACGAAACCGTTTCAACGTGTTCAATTATAATAATTGTGAGGACAGAGATTATAATAATCGCAGAGTACATTAGTTTTTCGGTGGACGCGTAAAGGTCATGTGAAGGTCAACCGTGTTTTTTAAAATAGGATCATATAGAGTATGGGACCCAGTTACTGTGGGGGTGCCAATTACGGGGCGTATATTAATTATACTTATTTTTGAAGCATATTAAAAAATATTAACTGATTTGAATGAAACAAATTTAATATCTCTCTCTCAATATTCATTGTGCTTTAAAAACAATTATAATTGGTATAGCCAGAGTAATTGGCATCCCCACGGTAAATGGGTCCGTTACCCCAGCACAATTTGCATGATTTTTTGTTCAAGTTGTTCCACTTTTTCGGTATTTTTCAGCGCACTTCGTTCGCATAAAGAAACATTTCTACGGCGCGGGAACGCGGTATCATATTTCATTTGCGCACTGTGGAACGCGATGGATCACGTTCACGTACATCGGCACAGTATAGCGATGGTTGCAAATTGTAACATCAATCGATCAAACGGGAGTCCAGTTTACAAAAACGACAAAGTAGACTGCGACCATTCAAGAACAAAGTGTAACGGAGAGCGTCGTTTGATGAATCGAATGAAATTAACAGTTGATCACAAGCTTCGCCAGCAACGTCATATCCGATCCATCGGAGTTGATCAACATAATTGAAAAGATCAATGCGACACTTTTACCAAAGGCATTTCACGAGCACAAGATCAAAGGTAACGAAAAATCCACCGTCGGTTACAAAAGTTTGCACACGGTACAGCGTTCACTATATGTCCCCACTGCCGCAGGGTGTACCCTGAAGTGTCCTCGGTCGCCGAGGAGTGTAAACATAATTCTAGCCGATAATTGTCCCTGCCGGACCCGTGGTTTGGACATGCATCGTGTAGGACATCGCACTCTTGGGCGAGCGAGGCCTCTTCGCTGACCTTTTCTACGTTCGGCGCGGATCAAAGTATCTCCTGGCCGATATATGTCCCCGGCTAGACCCGTGTTTTGGGAATTTGAAATTCGTGACATATTCAGAGTAAATATTGTATCTAGAAACGGTATTCCGAAGTTTACGGAAAGGGTGGTTGCGGGAAACCCTACGGTTTCCTGTTTGAGATTCCCAGCGATAATAAGTCCCGAGCGTTGCTGAGGAATGTCATATCGTATCAGCGCGCGCACTCGTACACGTCAAACCGTTTATTATCGCATTCGCGCCAGTTGGACACTCGTGTATATTATTAAACCATCTTCGCCCTCGGGGAACGTCGTCTTCGCGCATTCGCGGCCGTTTCTAAAATTACGCGGCGATCTCCCTTTTACTTCGATTTTCACAGTCCGCTCTTTAGGGCCCTCGCGCGCCTACTCGGCGTGTTCGCATACTACGCTCACTCTCGTTCGAACAGCCGCGAACAGCCCGCCACTTCGGCACGCGGTTTTCTAAACGGGGATCAAAAGCGAGGCGTCCGTTCATTACCCCAGTACATCTGCGTTTTCACAGATTTTACCGCGTTCTCACCTATTCATAATCCGACGTTAAATGGGCTCTTCCGCGGAAACCCCGGTGCGCTGCGATTTTGCGAACACTGTACCTACAGCAGGGTGCGATTGGCTCTATTTATATATTCATTTATTGTTCCCCTCAGGGTTACAATCCTATTACATCTCATCTCCTTCCACTCGCAACATCGCATACCCCTAGTTACACCGATAGAGAGAGAGAGAGAGAGAGCTACTTGTCGCTTTTCAATATCATACGCATAATAACCTAAATAAAAAAAAAAAAGAAAAAAAGAAAAAAAAACGGACCCAAAAATATAACATAATAACAATATATCAAAATAAAATAAAATATAACAAATCAACTATAACGCTCGCCATACCGCTCGCGATTGGCTCTATTTATTATTCTAATTAATACTCGTCCATCTCTCTTCTCAATTCGACGCATTTCGTCGGGATCGACATTAAACGAATGTTGGGTTACTGCAAAAATAATCGCGGCGTTCGTCAGTTTGAACGTCAGCGATTTTTCTGAAGCGACCTATCATTTCATTACGTTTATATTGCACATCAACGAAAAGTGTGAAGCCACAGTTGTGTTAACGTAGAAATGGAGGGAAGAATAATTTCAGTGCTTGCAAAATAAGAAATCTGAAATGAGTCGTTCTGATCCACACCTAATTCTGGTGTTCGTGGAGAGTAGGATACTTGACAGAAAAAAGGGTGTAAATTGCAGGGAAACATAGAAATAGATTTGTTCTGATAATTCAATTGTCTAGAAGTTTTATTTTGTGCGAAATTACCAGTTTCTACAATTCTACGAAAGCATATTATTGGCGTAATTACGTAAATTAAATTTAAGTTCGCATAAATCACAAGCAGTTTGATCACTTCATAAATAATTATTAATGTGTCCAGAAAATCAGATTTTATTAGCCTAACTTTACGGACTGCAAAGGCGAAGGCAGCCGTTTCAATTAGAAAAGAGTTGTCTTTTAGCGTCGGAACGATTAAAACTTTCCAAACCCCTTTTTTTCCATTTAAAATGCGTCCTGTGCTACGTTACACCGAGCAACTTCGAAAAAGTTAAAAATTAGATGATCGCCGGTCGTAAAATATGCTGGCTGCTATTCTACCCCCGAACACACATATTTCGTTAAATCTCTAACGCTTTTTTATTTGCAACGCGTAGCCCCGAGGCTCTTACTACTATTTATAAATTAATTGTAGTTACTCGATAAGTTCGAGGATAAAAATAATTAATAGCCCGTGCCTTCCGGGTATCATTACTCCATCGGAAAGAATAATTGTTGCGCACAGCCGACCGATTGCGTGTGGTGGTTCACGTGCTTGAAATTGTAAGATTGATTTTCACCGTGGAGAATAGTTCTTTTCATTAATCGCGGTCGGATGTATTATCGTCCACGAAAATTTGGACATGTCCGAACTGGGTGGTATTATTTATTGTATTTCTCTTTTACCACGACTTAATATGAATCACTGAAAACACAGCGTATCACATTACAATATTAAAAGCGAATTATTGTGCGTCGTTAACACGTTAAGTGCCAAAAATCAATCCCAGAGTTTCTCACAAAATCAATGTTACTTAATTAAAATGTATTATAGAGGATGCTGTCTTAACCCTTCTGAATTCTAAAAATCCTACAAAAATTCAGTTTATCAGGATATGTCACAATAAAAATGAATTTCTAAACCTAGTCAAAAATCACTGTCAGTCATATGTGACTGCCGTGGCACTTAACGTGTTAAATACAGTGCCTACTCGATAATTGTCCGAAACACGGGTCTGCCCAGGGACAAGTATCGTCTAGAAGATATTCCTTGATCCACTGCCGAACAGTCAAACCTAGTCAAAAATCACTGTCAGTCACGTGTGACTGACGTGGCACTTAAATACAGTCCTTACTCGATAATTGTCCACAAAACGGGTCTGCCCGGGGACAAGTATCATCTAGAAGATATTCCTCGATCCACTGCCGAACAGTCAAACCTAGTCAAAAATCACTGTCAGTCATATGTGACTGACGTGGCATTTAACGTGTTAAATACAGTGCCTACTCGATAATTGTCCAAAACACGGGTCTGCCCGGGGACAAGTATCGTCTAGAAGATATTCCTCGATCCACTGGCGAACAGTCAAACCTAGTCAAAAATCACTGTCAGTCGTGTCTGACTGACGTGGCACTTAAATACAGTCCTTACTCGATAATTGTCCACAAAACGGGTCTGCCCGGGGACAAGTATCGTCTAGAAGATATTCCTCGATCCACTGCCGAACAGTCAAACCTAGTCAAAAATCACTGTCAGTCATATGTGACTGACGTGGCACTTAACGTGTTAAATACAGTGCCTACTCGATAATTGTCCAAAACACGGGTCTGCCCGGGGACAAGTATCGTCTAGAAGATATTCCTCGATCCACTGCCGAACAGTCAAACCTAGTCAAAAATCACTGTCAGTCACGTGTGACTGACGTGGCACTTAAATACAGTCCTTACCCGATAATTGTCCACAAAACGGGTCTGCCCGAGGACAAGTATCGTCTAGAAGATGTTCCTCGATCCACTGCCGAACAGTCAAACCTAGTAAAAAATCACTGTCAATCATATGTGACTGACGTGGCACTAACGTGTTAAATACAGTGCCTACTCGATAATTGTCCGAAACACGGGTCTGCCCGAGGACAAGTATCGTCTAGAAGATGTTCCTCGATCCACTGGCGAACAGTCAAACCTAGTCAAAAATCACTGTCAATCATATGTGACTGACGTGGCACTAACGTGTTAAATACAGTGCCTACTCGATAATTGTCCGAAACACGGGTCTGCCCGGGGACAAGTATCGTCTAGAAGGTATTCCTTGATCCACTGCCGAACAGGTACAGCGAATCTCGAGAGGTTGATGCACAAGGTTGACATATAAAACGCGGGGTCGGAGCGACTCTAATAAAAGAGGAAACTAATCCGTCGACTGTCATGTTGATCAAACAATTACGCGCGGAAGCGCGATCGAACGGGACGTCGTAGTTCACCGAGCAGAATTCCGAGTCGATCTAATTGTTCCGGGAACGTCTGTGAATCACCTTACGCCGGTCCCGGTGAAAAGATTCGATCGCGAGCGAGTCCTTCGACGGATTCGAGACGAGACGTTTACCCGCGCGAGTCTCCGAAGACTCATTGCGGTACAATTCAACGTTTCTCTGCTGTCTGTCTTTTTCGGTTCCCCTCGGAGGGCTGTCCCGCTTCTTCCGGTCGCGAGGCAACCGGCGAGGCAACGCGAGGCGCAAGGGGCCATCCCCGCGGGAATAACGACGAAAATTGACAAAAGCGGTGGAGGCGCGTGAGCGCAGGTACAGTGGCTCTCCTTCCTCGTCATATCTTTTTTCGCCGGGGACGCGCATTTTCGCCGCAATGGAAATCCGAGAAAGCCGCGAGGTTCATTCAAAGGCCCCGGCTGTATTTCTTTTTCTTCTATTTCTTTTTCTCCTCTTTCCCTTGCCCCGGAGAAGTCCGCGAACCGTGAGACGCATTCATCGTATCCCGCGGGGACTTTCCCTAGCTAATGCGAGATGAAATTACAGCCCCCCGGGGTTCCGGTCGACAGTCACGCCGTCTACTCGAAAGACACTAGCCTCCGAGCCTCCTCCTCCTCCTCCTCCGGCAGCTTCTCTTTCAGGCTCTCCACCTTTTGCTTTCTTCGTCCTTCGAGGTTCTCTCCCCCCCCCCCTCCGCGTAACCCCTTCTTTCTATCTTTTCGAATGTTCGTACACACGAGGAGGCATTCGTTTCAACTCGTTTAGTCGCCGCGCCACCGCCAGAACGTTTACCCTTACAAAAAGCTGCCCTTAATCTCCCCGCCCTTACAACCATCCCCCCCGTCGGAGTTTCAAAGAAGACTTTTCCAGTTATCGAAGAGGAATATTCGCTCGGGTCTAACGAGATAACTTGTACTTTTACGGTCGGAGATTGACAGTCCGCGATACCGTCTTCCATCGTCGTCGTCGTCGTCGTCGTCGTCGTCTGTCTTTCGCTAGCCGCCGCAATCATCCTCGACCCTGCTCTTCAGTCTTGACAGAGGAATCCGTTCCCGTCGGAATCGCTAATTCTTGGCCCCTCCGAGTCGTAACGCGCGAACTATACTCGTCGGATACAAAGTGCCGGATTCAAAAAGTGTTCGGACGCCCCAAAAAACGGCGCGATCATAAATTCGGACTGGTTTCGGTCCTCGAAATCTCTGCTTTCGCAGCTTTCGTAATACTAATTTTGTTCACTTCAATGTATCCATCGCATTAGCTTACAAATTTCCTTTCAATCGTGAAAGCATCGAGAGAACAGTAGCCCTACGCGATCTATGTCACAGCACGGACCCAAGGATTGGGCTTAGATCGAGACGTGACTGTATAGTGAAATGACAACAACACAGCGGAATTTTGGAATTCTTTGAATCTGTTTTGCATCGTATCTATGCTGATCTTTATCACAGATGAATAAAATTCGCAGTCTAGCGGTAACATGTGAATATGCATTTAGGGGGAAAATTAACCCCTTAACTTGTACGCTCGAGTTAACCCTTAGCACTCGAATGGCGACTGTAAGGCGCCACTAAAAATTCCTGTATGACTATTCAAAGTATTATTTACATTATTAAATTTGTTTGTATTTAATAAATTACTGAACATTTCAGTACTGTACGAGTAAATTGCACCATTTCCGTATGTATAACATGATAAAATATATATATAGAAGGGAAATATTCTAGGTTCGGAAGTAATGTTTCGTTTTCGAGTTAAAATGGCTTCGAGTGCAAAGGGTTAATTCGAGCGCGCTAAACAGGCCAAACTGTGCACACTCGAGACAATTCGAGCGGCGTTGTATTTTATGCTGCTATAATTTTTCACACTCGAATAAAATCGAGCATTGTAAATAACAATGTCAAAGCAAAGAAAAGAAATCGTTTCATTGATATTTATCATTTGAATGGGATTGTAAGCTATAACACTTATTTATTCAAGAATAAAACATAGCCTTTTTCCATGGAACAAAAGCGCAGTATATCAAAAATTGATTTTTTTGGCCGGATTTTTTCAAAAATACTGTGCGTTAAGGGGTTAATAGGTGCAATTTGGGGCAGAAGGAACATCAGAAGAATTTGAAGATATTCTTTTCAACCTGTAAACCAGATTACGAAGGAAAACAAATTACTATTTCGTTGCAATCTAGTTAAGAAATTCTTATTTTGCGTAAAGATCCCCGGTCTAATGATTACCAGCAGAGGACTCGAAGTTCGACAGAAATCGTTCCGTAACAATGGTATTTTCGCCACCGCGTAGTTCCAGAAGGGGTTCGCGAAATCCATCAGGGTTTCTTCCGTGAATCATAGTGTTCTCATAGGAATTCTATCGACGGCGGTGGTGTTATTGGCTATCGGATCGGGCTCTGATTTGGTGGTTACGGTTCTGCGGATTTCTGGTACTCGATGCGACGGTGGTTCTCGCAACTGCGAATATATTTTTCTCGCGACAAGGCCACGGAGGTCGACATTCAGTGGAGGGTTGGTTATTACCGAGCGATCCGCATTCTCATAGCATTTCGCCGCATTACGAGCTCGCCTACGTGTGTAATGTGTGTCCCGGTTGTAAGAACGTACCATACACGAAACTTTAAGTCCGCGAGTTTATTGCCTCGGCCGCGGTTCCCTCGTTCTAAGAACACGACTGCCGAGACCGAGTCCCTCCGAACGTCAGAAACAGTTTGAAACTTGGAATCGCAGTTGCGGCCGGGGGAACTATAGCGTGATATTTTTGCGATATAGCCGGCGGCCGCACGGCTGGCCTTTTTATTGGGATACTTTAGCGAATACCGGGCCGTGGCACGTTCTCGCGAGGCCCCTCGTCGCGCACGTGCGTTTCCTCGTTAGGACGAGACCGGCGCGATGTTCCTACCGAGAAATTTCGGAGGGCGGGGATTACTGACCGACCCAGTCCACTTTTGTCGGAACACGGCCGAAATGCTTAATGAAAGCGTTCGCAGACGGTATATTATATCGCGGCCACTAATTGGAGGGCTCAGGAACCAATCAATGTAAGTCTCTCGACTTGAAATCCCAGATAAACGCAGCGAAACAACAAATTTTCTACAAATAAAAATTTCCCTAATCATTTTTACTATAAAAATTCAGCCCAGGCTGTCTTTAATTTTTCCACATCGCGTGCACAGTCTTGCGTCAATGACGAGAACAGTATCCAAAGATTAGGAGCTCTGGGTTCGCTGAAAGTGCACTGAATTCTCGATATATGTCAACAACACGGGTCCTGCCAGAGACATGTATCGTCCAGGAGACATAACCGAGCCGTGTTATAACTCTCGAGCTTCGCGGCCCCTCACGGGGTATAACCCGCGGTAGTGGGGATAACTCCGCGACGTTTATCATCCAGGCATTGGCGACATGTACAGAGAAATCACTGTAAACCACAAAATTCTAGGGTTTAGTTTAGCTGGGTCACCCCCATGCCAAGTCAATCAGTTTTTGACGTCGGCGATTTTGTTCTGAATGAAATATGTTGTAGTTCGTGTGAAATTAGGGGGGGTTTAAGTCATCGTTTTGCCGGATCAGAATTTGTTTAACCCTTTGCACTCGAATGGTGACTCCGAAGCACCACTAGAAATTGTTGTGGCATTATTTCAAAGAAACTAGAAAAAATATTACAAAATATTTGTAACATTACAAAATTTTTATTCAATAGATTACTAAACATTTAAACATTATATGCGTAAATCGGATCAGTTTCGTATGAATAAAATGAAAATATTCTAAGACGGAAGAAAAATTTAGGTTTAGAATGAAAATAGCGCCGAGTGCAAAGGGTTAAGAATCACAGGCCTTCGAAGTTTGCAATTTTTGACAAAGACAGAAAGAAAATCACACTAAATTATTTAGAGTGCCGCCATTTTTAGAATATGCAATTTTTACGCTACTTTAGGTTCGTATTGTCGCAATTGCCAAATAAATTGAAAGAAATTTTATTGGTCTGATCCAAGTAGCTGTCACAGACTCGATAAAAGACCTGTTCGCAACGCTGCTCTATTTCCTTTGTACGTGTCGTCACTTTAAAGAAAATCAAGAAAATATCGGGGAAGGAGGGGATTCAATAGTCAGGATTATCTCCAACTCCTACTAACTATATTTATTCGTTTTTAATATAAATTCAGGCGCGTGCGCGGATGCCGTGTTGATGGGTCGCCGGTTCGCTGGTAACTAATTACCACGATTCGTTTCTTTTACGCAATTGAAACAATTCACCTGGCAACGATAAAACACACGAGTCTTCTCGGTGTACTTTCGTCACCGAGCTGTTACAATCTTCGCCACGACGCGCGAGCACACACATACGCACATACATACTGAATGCAAACGCGCCCGGCAGTCATTCCAAACAATCTTCTTACCATTCATTTCCTACAAAAATGTTTTTTACTTGTCGTAACGTTAAACAAAGTGGCTTAAACTTCCAAAAGTCTGTGCAACAAATTCGTAAAAATTGGTGAAGGAACGAGCCGTTCGATGAACGAAGCAACTGGTCGATAACGTGGCGGCGAGAACGAAGACATTTATCATATCGGGAAGAAGTCGGCATTAAGGGTGTGGAAAAACGCAATTAATCTAAGTCGAATGTATCAAGCTCGATGTCGTCCGGCAACAATGCTCGGATCCAGGCAAAGAATCAGCCGACTTTTCTCCGTTCAGGTTGGGATAACAGCGAGAGGAAATATCGTGGTTGTTGCGGTAAAGCATATGCCCCGTTCCGACGTTATCAAAATTCCATTCATCTTCCTCTGTTCCGCGGCGCGTGGTTTGGGGTCTCTTTGGTTCTCTTTTGCGTGGCTGGGGCACAACGGGAATCGTGTTCCCACGCCTTCTCCGAGGCAGATACGAGCGTTATGGGAGGAGGAGGAGGAGGAGGCTCTGTGCATAATTCGGCAAGAAGCTGCTCGACCGATGCGACGCCGACGCCGACGCCGACGGTGTTCGAACACCCGAAACCTTTTCTTACCGCTCGGCGTTAATTAATCCCCTGTTCCATTAGCAGCCACACCCCTCTCTCCGTCCCTCCCGACCCCGCGACGCGCGAAAAACTAATAACTGTACATGCGCGCCTAATTTTTGATCGCGTGAAGGCCACGATAAAGAGTTTCGCGTGACATGCGTGATAAAAGAGCATTGCCGACGAGGCGAGGCGAGGCGCGACGCGACGCGACGCGACGGTGTAAATCGCGTGCGAGAACCGCCTCTGCGAGAGAGGTTTTCGTGAAATTGATTCCGTGTGCAGGTGTCTCGACAACTTTCCGAAGGGCTTCGGTAGCCGTGCAATTTTCTCTTACAGATCTGCCCTACGGGGTTCTCAGACGATTTTTCGAATTAGCGCCCAAGTCTGCGCGCAATTCCACCATTCTTTTGTCGACGTGTCCACTTTAACTGCGATTAATTATAAGACACATCCACCTTACAATTTTTCAATCGGATCACCATTCGCTGTTAGGAACCCTTTTTCTCCAATCGTTACCAACGTTCAGTTTATTCGGCAAAAATCATTTCACCGTACTGTTTTTAAATCACAGCCTTCACTCGATATATGTCACAAATATCTTGACGATAAAAGTCCCTGAACCATCCCCACTACCGCGGGGTATGTTTACACTCCTCGGCGACCGAGGTCACCTTGAGCTTCTTCACTCTCCTTTTCTACGTTGGGCAGTGTGTCAAAGAATTGTGAATTTATTCGATATATGTCCCTGGCCAGACCCACGTTTTGGACATATATCGAGTAGACACTGTATCTGTCTAATTCGTTTCAAACAAGACCCTTGTGTCTTTCTTTTAAGTCGAAATGTACTTCTTTTCTTTTGGCACCAATATTTAAGTCACGAAGTGGGTATGCAATAAACATAAATTTTCGTTCTCTTCTGGGAACATATCATTGCGGGGAAACAAGTTTTAAATGATTGTAATCGTGAAGATACGGCACTTGTATTAATTTAACGCACCGTTCGATTTCACTATTTATTACTATTTATTGTATCACCTTGTTACCGATAATTTAACTCCACTGGACAAAGTAACTTGAGATAACATGGAACGAATGATGCTTAAGACGAGATTGATCAGGCAATGTCACGTAATGACTCTCATCGGTTTTGCCAGCACTGATTATATAAATTAAATTGAGGTCACGAGGAACAAACGATGTTAACGATAAAATTATTTAATCCGCGTTAAACGCGTAATGATCGATCTACATTTATTTAGCCTGTCCGTAACCTGGGAAAGTTTCTTGGCAGCCTAATCATATTTTAAAATTGCGAAGCTGTATTATAAAACACAGTTCGTTTCGAGCAGTCCACTTTACAGTAATCTTCTTCCACATTAGAACTCCATCCACTTTTTCCGTCTTCAAGCTTCACCGGTTGTTTTATACGAATATTAAACTGGTTGTTAAAAGTTTTAAAAGGCAGGCAGATTCGCCGACAGTTTCATTGAAAATTCTGTAGTTATACTGCTGCGATGAAGTCTTTCTTCCGCAACGCGGAGCGTTCCTTCACGTTACCATAATGATCGTATCAATGCGAATAAAGTTTCGAGGTGGTGCTGCTGGGTCACCGGAAGCCTTGTTTCACGGGGCACGGGATTTTCCATGGAAGTTCGATCGGATCGTGCCCCCCACCCCTCCACCCCCACCTATAGTCGAGTCGAGAGCCAATACGCAATCGAAGTACACTTCTCGAGACAGCAAGTTGGCTAATTAATTATGTCAATTACTTCTAAATGCGAGCGTAGAGATTCGAGTTGAACGGAGGAGGAGTAGGGGGGGGGATAGTTATATCGTAGACGTTGTTATCCGGAGAAACGAATCCCCTCGAACACTGTTAAAACTTCATCTCGAGTAGGCAAACTTTCGACAATATTCGCAAGATCTTTTTAAAGTGGATCCACCAGCAGCGAGAGCACTGATTTAACTTTTACAAACCTGTCCCGAACTAAATCTGTAAGAGATAAATTATTTATCCTACGATTGCGAAGAAGCTATACTCTGATTCGTGTCATTAAAAAATTACTATTCGCAAAAATTCTCGTACATAACAATTCGCGGATTTTGTGGAAAAACGTTTTTCCTGCGAACCAAACAATTGGAGTAGGTGAAAAAGTCTGAATGAATGGGGCTGGATTAAATTTATTTTCGGGGGTCACGTCAATTTAATTACTTCTTTAAACGGCAACCAGGATAATTTAAAATCGCGCGGAATTGTTTCGAGAACAATTCCGGGAATTCCGGGTCACGAGGATCTCGCGAAGTCAACGTTTTTCCACACAGATAATGAGAGTCGCATCCCACCGACAACGGATTATACGAAGCACGTCAAATTTCCGCGGAACCAAGAATAATTATTCTTGCGGCGGGGGTGGGGGGGGCATCCGAGTCGGCGAGTGCGATTAACACGGTAACGACAAAGTAACTTTCCCCTTTAAAAACTTTGGCGAGACCAACTTTCCGAAGACATCAAAATGCTCGTCATATCGGTTAGTAATCCATGCCGCTTTATGCTAACGAGATTCCCATGATAGGGGCTGGGATTCCGTGTAATTTCGTTTCAGGCCACAGTGGCCCGGGAATTTCCGCAAAACGGCCAAAAACGTGGTAGAAGATTCTGCTCGTATTCTAGTGTGATTCAGCTAAGTGTGCCACGTGTAAACTAATTACCACCAAGAAATTTGCAATTTTAAAAAGACGAGGAAAAAATTCTTCAACGGAAAATTAGGGTCACGCTCTCAAACGGAACCATGTATTTCCGACTTCGTAGGCAACCTCGAGATGAATTCAACGACCTGATTTATCGCGACCTTGGGATGACCTTGAATTGCAAAAATTGTCTCGAATCTGTTGCCACGATAGGGGTGCGTCGCAAATCAGTCCCCACGATTTTCAGACATTTCCGATGGTCCGAGAAAAAAATGTTTCCCACGTAAAATTAATCTTCATTAACCAGTAAGAAATTTGCAATTTTCAAAAAAGGGGAAAAATTGATCTTCAACAGAAAATTAGGGTCACCGTGATGGTTTTAAATGGGACTATGTATTTCCGACTTGGTAGCACTGCAGGCAACGTCGAGATGAGTTCAACGACCTGATTTATCGCGACCTTGGGATGACCTTGGATTGCAAAAATCGTCTCGAATCTATTGCCACTATATTGAGTTGATTCCGGATTGTTAAAGCAAAGAGTCTGCAAATAAACGATGCCTTAAAGATTCGATAAACAAAATGAACAGCCTGCCAAATGATCACGATTGACAGGTAACTATAAAAATACATTTATGGAAAACAGTGGAATAAATTTCGTTGTCCAAGCATTTATTATATTCAAAATGACGGACAATCTTAATAAATCTGGTGTTGCCATATTTCTAAGGCAATATTTACCAGATACTGTTAATGCTGGATAGGTTTACTGATAATCAGTTAAACGAGCAAGTTGCAGAAATCTCGACTTTTAGCCACGTTTCGGAATCTCGCGGCCGACGGTGCCAACAGCTGATATCGGTGTAGGCGTTGGCTGTTGGTGTTGCCTGTAATTTCAATTTCAAGTGTTGCGTAAAGGGTTAACCGAACACTAAACCTGTTTATGAGAGCGGAATAGTTATCGCTACGGCGGAAAGTTGGGTGAGGAACTTGTTTCACTGGTAAGCAAGTGTGTTGCCGAGGAACAAAGAACCGGCGCGGAGGAACGCGTCTCCGGGGGTGTTTCCGGCCAGGCAAATTGCGGGTGAACATTTAAGTTTGAGGTAATGTTCACGTATTCGGCGAACAGTTATCTGGACGTTACAGATGGAGGCCGCAGCAGTTAACGTATTTTCTTGAAAACCCGCCGCCACCGCCGCGCGCGAGTTTATGTCACTTAACGGACCGGCAACCCGCTGTTTGTTCTCTTAACGCGAGGCGTGTTCTGCTCTTTTATCGCCCACTAACAAACGAGCCCAAACTTGTACAGCTGGCGAATGGGGGAAAGGGGTGCAGGCCACAGGCAGCCTAGGGAGCCTCGAGGGTTCTTATGAGAATTAGTATCACGAGAGATTTGTGAATGTTCACAGGCTCTGCGGCGGAAATAAAATGTTTGCCAGATATCTGTCTGCGTTAGCGCGCAGAGGGGGCCAGATCCGAAATTGATAACGGCGATGAAATTAATTGCGCGATCCGCAAGCCGTGCGGCTCCGCTTCCGGAAATTCGGAATGTTGCGGAATTATGGATACCTGTTACTATACCTTCGTCTTTCTGTACAGGGTGTACCCCAAAAAATGTGTACTCTGTTTGAATCTTAGTCCAGTTAGTTTCCAATTAATTACACCCTGAAAGAAAAAGAAGATATATTATAGAATAATTTTCCATTTAATTCTTCAACCATAAAATATTGGTAGAATTATTTTCTGAACGAAACAGTAGCATTCGGCTAATGAAATTATAAAGTTCTGCGAAGTTTCAAGAGACGTGCAGCTTAAGTGTCCAATTATGGGTCAGACCCTAGGTTTTTAATTTTGTCACGGCTAAAAGTAGGTATTTTCAGTTTTCTTAGTTCTATTTTTGTATATATTTCTAAATAATAGTTTACCGATTTCACAACCCAGATTTTATATAGTTTTGTATATAGTGTCTTATATAGTATTGTCGCGACACAGTGAACTCTTGGTATATGTCAACAACCTAATCCACGCGACCTTATACTCCTGGGCGTCCGAGGCCTTTCCTAACCCCTCACGGAGTATACCCCGCGGTGGTGGGGATAATTCCGCGACATTTATCATGCAGGCCTCGGCGACATATATAGAGAAATCACTGTATTGGACTATTGTTTTCCAGCGGATTCTCGCGTTCGCGCCGGCACCATCAGCGGGATAAACCCCGGTTGTCGGACGCGTCGAGTTAGTTTCGCGGTGAATCGGTATTTAAATATTTTCGCAGTTAGCGCGCAGGGGTTGCGCTCTGGGAAGGGGGTGCGCGTATCCGGGCATATCCGAGCGACTAATCCAGATTGCAACAGCTCACCGTCGAACGGATAATTGATTTTCCCGTGGTGCCTCAACACCTGCGATCCACTCAAGTTTTTGCAAGAACGGCCTCGACCGGGCTCCGCGGACAGAAGAATTTCTTGCCGTAAGTGGGTAACGATTTTCGTCGAACTGGTTTCTCCGGATAAAGCAAAACGCCGGTGCGGAGAAAGAGAGAAAAAGGAACGGCGGAGAAAAGCGAAAGAGAGAGAGAGGGGGGAGGGGGGTTGTCGAGTAATGGGCCGATGAATGGGGTTGGCCGGGATGACGGTCGGGCGCGGAAAAAAAGAGGAAAATAATTAAAAGGGAGAAAGAAGGGAGAGAGAAATAGAAAGCTGCAGAAGTATATGTATGAAAGAGTCAACCTCGTTCGCTCGTAAATCGTACCACTCTTCGAGATAGGCTCGCTCGGGAGTGGAATTCGCAGAATTCGCCCAGCGCCCTCTGTCCCCCGCGTGCATTATATAGTATGCAAATATGCGCGAGACGGGACAGAACCGCGCGCGCGGTGCCACGAACATGGAAGGGGGGGGGGGTGGAGGGGAAAACCGAGGCAAGAGAGACAGAGGGAACCGGCGAGATTACAAGTATGACAACGGCTACGGCGGGGTAGGACGCGGTGAAAGTGGAGGAGTAGCAAATGGTGTAAATCCAATTTGCGCAACATCGGGGGTTACAGCATTTCATTCATTAGCTCCTTATTAGGCTGCATTATGCGAAAATAAGTCAAGCTGTACTGTCGGCCGAAAATTAGCGCGCTGACGCTCCACCCTGCCACCTCCTAGTGCTCCGGAATGACGTGTTTGCACGGATCAACGTCATCGTTACGGTAGAGCCTCGCTCGATGCACGGAACGGGACCAAAAATCGGAAACCCGTGCAAAAATCGGCGTTCTGACAATGACAAGCTTCATAACCTTGAACAGATAAACGAGGGTGCAACTAGCGAGGTCCTACCGTATCTTCTCGCGAAACTAGTTTGCGCGCAGCAACCCCCCGCGTGTCTATTATTAATGCCTTTGGTAACGTTACGATAACTTCTTTCCTACTCACCTAATTACCGTGAGTGGAAACTTGCGCGAGGTTAACAGAGTTGGTAATAAGTTTCATCCCGGTAATGAGCTGCGAGAAACAAAAATCGATTGTATTCAGAATGTACAGTGTTTACTTTATATATGTCGCAAATGTCTACCCGATAATAGTCACAGAACTATCCCCACTGCTACGTCATGATGAGCCACGAAGCTCGAAAGACCTCGGTAAAAGACCCGAGGAGTGTAAAATCGCGTGGATCAAAGAGTAGCATCTGCTGGACGATATATGTCCGTGGCTAGACCGGTCTTTGGAAATAGATCGAGTAAATGCTATACTCAGACGTTGGTTCTAGGCGTGTTTAAGTTTCTCTATAGAATATCTATAGTGGTTTCGGTATTGTTAGAGTTTCATTGTGCAACAATCACCATAATAAAATATAATTATAACAATAAAATATGATTATGCTTCGATAACGGTAAAGTTATTCTTCACGCAAGCATCACGGAAGTATAAGTTTCTTCATTTGAACTGCTTCGAATCCGAAAATCTCTGATTGGAGAAGTTCACTGTAGCTAATTAATACAGGTCGAATTGTGTTTCGGTTTTACGAATTGGGTCAAAGGTTTTGTAGAATTAGCAGTGTAAACGTTTCGGCGGACTGGAAATTTGCGTCGGAGTCATGAGGAACCGCGCGCAACTGACATCGCCGGAATTTGTGCTCGGCGACTTCAAATACAGTTTATTAAACAATTTGTTCGTTTGGCAACCAAAGTCGTTTGTAAGTACGTGGAATTCTCGTAATCTTGATTCGTTGATTAAAATTCGTGTGTTGCTGAACCAATTTGCCAGCACAACTGTTGGAACATTAATTCTTGAGTTAAAATGCGAACAGAAAAATAATGTAAAATACAACATTTTAGAAAATTCGGGAGCAACATTTTATAGAATACGAGACCCGTCAAAGCGACGGATTCCAAATGTTTTAATTCGCGATTATTGAGGAGGATTATCAGAAAGGAATCCGCACGATGAACGAGGTTGCAACGAGCGAGGCGCTACCGTAATTATACTTTGAGATCAAAGGGGTTTCAGTAGTATCGAGCGTGACATATCGAGATCCCGGGGCTTACTTATTCGAGGAACGTTTTTCAAACGCGTGTGCGTACGTCAAAGAATATTAGATATTTTTTGCAGATACAGAACGCCGCGCATACAAGAATCGTTGGCTCGGCGCACGTAGGAAAATTACATGCAATCGTAGAACCGATCGTGTCCCAAGGGGTTAAGAGGACGTCGACGTTGACCCCATTCCACGCATACCTACCACAAATCGCACTTTGTTGTTGGAATGGTCGATTCTCATTGCTGTAAATTGGTCAATTCAGAAAAAGCTGTGCAGGTTGCATTATAGCTCTCCCGGCCTTTCTTCTAATGCGCGTCACGCGCGAATTCCGGAAGAATAAGCCCGCAATTACTGGCCTCGTCCGCCATCGATGTACCAAATATACTTCGAACGGGAAATTAGGATGGGACAGAACTTTATTTCACCGGAGATCAATTGAATTTATTTGCGAAACCTTCTTTGGAATGTTATTTCTACTTTTCGAACAATTATTCTAAATTCGGTGCATTTATTAACGTTCTCATTCAGACTCTCGAGTTCCTTGAAAAACTGAATTTTTATTTACAGCGCTAGACTATCAACTTTTATGCCAAAAAAATTGTCTATATCGATTACGAAAAATAGGAGCCGAATTTCCCCATCCATTTTTGTCTTGAACGCATAAAATTTCCAGTTCACAGTGTTTTCTCTGTATATGTCAAAAATGCCTAGGTGATAAAAGTCCCAGAACTATCCCCACTGCCGCTGTTGGGAGCTTCGCTGTCCCTTTCTCTTCTAGCATCTCCTGGCCGATATATGTCTCCGGCTAGACCCGTGTTTTGGACAAATATCGAGGGAATACTGTACTTTTCTCGTAAATCAGAGTACAAATACATTTCACTAGATCGGATTGGGTTTGTAATAACGATTTCCCAAAATCATTTCTAAATTTATTTTACTGTTTATATTATTGTACACATCTGAAAGGTTTTTTACGTATTATCACTTAACAATTAGACCGTGGGTTTCATGCGAGCATGTCAAAAGTAAACGCATTTTTAACCAACAGAACGATTAAAAGAATTTAAGGATGTCGTCGTATTAAAATTATTAATCGAATAGAGAAATTTTTACTTCGGTCCAGTAGCTCTGCGAACAATATTCTTTCGCAGAAAGATCCGCAGTTTATTAACAATCTATACAGACTCGGGAGGGGTGGATTTATTTGAAAATCTATTCTGTAAGTATCTCGGTGTGCGATTGGCGCAGGGGAAATACAAATTCGAGATACAGAGGCACATTTTCTGAGATTAATATGGAACACGTGTACCCTTGAAACGCATAAAAAGCTTGATACTTCTGCGACCAGCGAGAGAACTTTGTTTCTCCCGTCGTCGTCGTCGTCGTCGTCGTCGTCGTCGTCGTCGAGTTTAGACTTTTTTCCGTGACCTGTCTTCGAATGGGGTCAGCACTTCCTGGCGAATATGCAGATGAGGTAACGAAGCAGCGTTAAGAAATTTGCCTATAAACAACTTCGATGCCGCGGTTTCCTTCGATCAAGTTTGTCTCGCGCGAGAATGAAACAACAGAAACGCCATTAAAGGTGAGAGATTAACCCCGCTTACGAGCTGTTATTCTATCCGGCCAATGAGTAATGTCATCGGCAGCGTTGCTCCTCGTCGCGAGCACTTAATTAACATTTTCTTCACCCTGCCGCGTTTCCCCCAGCCACCCTCCCCCCTCCCCCTCACCACGGCCCCGTTGTTTCTGTATGCAAGCCTTTCTTTTCTGTCCGCAAACTCGTTACCCACTGGCCCATGAACTGTAAGAAGTAATTAACGTAAACGCGGCGAAGGATTTCGCTCGGCGCAACGTGGACTCCTCCCGATGGAATCGATGCTGTCCCCGCTCCCGAACGGAAAATGGACCGTGATCTAACCTAGTCGGTTCCGCGAATCCATCTGCGAAAGAAGATAATGCCGCTGTTTCATCATGCCCCGGTATCTTCGCCGAGACATCCAATATATCGGAGAACAAGGCATCTTCCGCATAAACGAATTCGATTTCCATTTAACGCTGATTCTCTGATTGCTACCGGAGAGAGAGAGAGAGAGAGAGAGAGAGGAGGGTTCTCTCCACTTGTTCCCCGCTAGATCTCGATGGAGGATCCTTGCCGCTTCCCTCCCGACAGCCTCCATTTCAGATTCTTCGTAAAACTTTCCCAAGGTCCCTTTCGCTCGGTTTCCATGAAACCTTCATATCCCTTCGAACCGGCTGCGGAACAAGGGAATCTCAACAATCTTTCGCAACAATCTCTACAATTACTCAATTTCTAACGATTAAATCAACCGTGTAGCTGCTACAGCGGAAACAACAGAGAGACTAATGGGTCCACGAAAAGCTCCTTCACCTTCTTAACCAGCTCACTGCGGTCGACGTGTATACACGTCGATCCGAAGCTCTGTTGCGGTGCGGTTGACAAGTATACTCGTCGTGTGAAATGAAAAATTTCCGGTCGCTATGAAGACTGGAAATTTCGATAAGATGTAATATAAATGTCATTTGGTGATATGCTTTATATTACCAATAAAACTGCTATTTATTTTTTTTATTTTCTTTTAAATTGTGACTATTCTCTTTGGTATATTGTTTATTGCCCGTACAATGTATTACCTTTTACAAGCTAGGTTATTTTTCAGCTATTTTGTACCTTGCTTTGAAAAACACCACGATGAAATCAACTCAATTTCTTGAAATTACATTTTTTTGCAATGTTTCTCGCTTATGAATTTTCGTATTTTTTGACAATTTTGAAGTTTTTGAGAACAGTAACCTCTTCAAGAATGAATTTTCCGAATTGGTGCAATGCCTGATGCCGTTTCTGAAAATAACATTTGAAGTAAAACGTGTTTAAAGTCTGAATTATCTATTGCCACTATGCAATACGATTGCATTTGCAGTTATTTAGTAACAACACTGGGGCAGAGTGTAAAATATTATTGTAGAACTATGTGAAAGTATGCTTACGCTTCGTATTCATAAATTAGCATCTGAAATTGAGAATCTGCACGGACGTATGCATGCATGTATTTTTCTTTCATTTTTTTGTTTTTTATGAAATGCACCGAATTTTATAGTAATGCATTTTCATATAAATATGAAATTAACATTCGTGAGTTCACGTCGAGGCTATTTTGTTTGGATGTACGTATACATTACAAACACATTGTGTTGACTCCTGACGTGTATTGATTGCCTGTAAACTTCTTCTTTAAAGTTAGTAATCGACGAAGTTAGTAAGCACAGCTTACAACGACCTCCATTAGAGAACACGGCTTGTATAAACAGATTGGACAAATATCGCCAATCTGTTAAAACGCGGTTTCGCACGAAAAACAGGACCGTCGCTGTTCCGTTTGTCTTATTATAACTTTTTATTAACTAGGACCGCCTTAATACCGTTCAAATTACACATAAAAAATTTGTCAAAATTGAAGAAGTTATTCTGGGGGTCGCACTTACTCGAGACACCCTGTATATTAAGAGCCGTATCAAAGAAAATTCGACGTAGGAATCTAGTCGAAAAATTGTATTTACCTAAAAGTCAGAATCATAATGTATTAAAATATCCAATACCATCAAAACTTGCAAAAGAAAATCTTCGCGTGGTAATAAATATAAACAATAACGTTAAAAATAATTTTTTTAAATTGTTTAACAATAAATGAATCAGTCTTTGCTAGTTTTGTCTACACGTTTGTCACTATTTTCTTTGCATAATTATCCATGGACTCAACACGATTCAAAGTACTGAATGTCAAGTACTAAACATTTGATTCTACTCTTGATAATAACCATACACCTATTGCCATCATGATACCAATATCGTGCGTTCATTTTGACAAGTATCAACATCAGCCGCCGATACCAAGTACTTTACTTTTCAATATGCTCCGATTCTTCCATGTAAGTATGTGATTACAGTAGAGCCTCGCTCGTTGCAACCTCGTTTATGGCACGGTAGCCTACTTCGTTGCATACTACCGATTCCCACCACGAGTTGTTCGAACTTCTAGAACTGGGCATTGTGATGACTACGTTGATGAAATACGTAGTGGCAAAACGGATCCCATGATTGGTTGCTGACACTTTTCGTTGCACACCCTCGATTTTTGCACGCATTCTTGGCGCCCCGTTTTGTGCAACGAGCGAGGCAGTACTGTGACGAATTACTTGAAAATCGTGAGATAGAATTGATAAGATACCCCTCACGGGGTATATCCCGCGACATTTATCATCCAGGACTTGGCGACATATATAGAGAGATCACTGTAATTAGAATTACACGTTATTAGGGTGAGTTTATTGTTCCGCGATTGAAGCAGCAGTTGCAGTCGAAGGGTCTATTATTATTAAAAGTCTCATAAACTTTCAACGCAGAATGTCCCCATCTTTTTGTCCACGACTGTAGGTACACTGATTTCGAGTGGCCTAATAATTTGAGCGGGCGCTGCGGCGCGAAATTGGAGTCGAGGAATCAGTGGTGGGGGGAGGGGTTATCGGTCGAAGAGGGCGGTTTCGTTATGCAAGAATGTCTCGGCTCGGTCTATTTATAGAGGAAAAATGCGCATCGTTGGAAATAAATTTCTCGGTTCGTTAGACGATGAGACCGAATTTCGGACGTGAGGGAAAAAAAGAAGCAGCACCGGGCGGCGATTTTTAACCTTTCCAGATGTGCCAGTATGTTCTTCCCCGCCCTCCCCTCCCCGCCCCACCCCATCCGCCGACACGCCCTGATTACTTATGCTCTTCCGGGCAAACAGCAAGGCGGCAAGTCCAATCGGGAATGATTTAACGTCCCGCTCATAAAAACAGACGGTTTACATAAGTACGTCATTGTCATTCGCGCCGGAGTAGTGGGAATCTTTTTAGTACCCTTCGAGCTGCCTCGGATACGAGTGGTCTCTCATTAAGGTTTCTTGTTAATACTGAACGAGATAGCCTTGGTCGGATCCCCGTGCGCGAGCGAAGCGAATTTTTCCTCGGATCTCTCTTAAGTAGCCGAGCGCGCGCTGCTCTCTCTCTCTCTCGGGCTCCGTGCACTTCCTCTCTCGATTCTCTTTTTCAATTTGCAGGAACGACAGGAACAGACGTCTTCAACAAATTTTGAACGATAGCAATTTTTACTCGAAACGTATATCGCGCTGCCAGGTGGGATAGCGCGCTCGGCGGGCAATGGCAGGATTAGTACACGCGGGATCGATAAGTGAAAAATTTCTCGGCGCCATGTGCCCCTGATGTTGATGAAAAATTGTTCGGTACAGAGGAATGTGAAATGTGGCCGCTCGAGCGCGGAAAGTGCAAACAGTGATGAACAGACTCACTGATTCGAATAAACGCTCGGAAATAACTGATTCCCGCGGGACTCTTATCGTACAGATTCGAAACGACTTATCTCGCGAGCGCGCTTTTTAAACAAATTCCCAAGAGCAACTTTTACTCCTCGGAACACTTCGATACGAACAAATGTTTTTCAGACGAAACTTGTGAACAGACTTTTTTAAAAGTCAGTGACAGCTGTTTATTTTTTTTTATAGTGATAGCTGATTAATCGCACTCGCGTAAGGAAATATAAAATAATGCCAAACTTGTTCGTGCACACCTATGATTTTTAAGGATAAATTTAGGGAACTTGAAATCTCAGTGCAGTCTTTACTCGATATATGTCCCTGGGTAGACCCGTGTTGTGGACTCATATCGAGTAAAAACTGTCAATTCAAAATCATATGAAACAGTTATGAACTTGTATAGAATATTGTATTCGATTGTTCCCTACAAAACTTGTAATCTATACGTGCACAGAAATCCGAATTTTAAATATTATTTATTTCGACAGATATCGTAGAATACGTATGTACATAAATCTCAAAGTGGCCAACAAAAAGAATTTGCATTAGATCATCGATACTTTGTTTTCTGCTCACTGCTTCGTTCGTTTTATAAATTCGATACGCTTGTCAATAAATTTGCATTGCTCACGTTCTTGATCCGCGTCGAAGGAATTATACGTAGAAATAATACATGGTTAGAAGCATAGTGATCGCTCGATGAATACGCTGCATTTGTCGGTATTCCACGTGACTGTAGTGCGCAGTACAACGACATCTTTGTACTGCTTTATTTCCTGTTCCAATAACGTTATTACGTGCAATGCAAGCGAACGAGGGTATTACATCGTTGCGCTTTAACAAATGTTAATACCAAGGCGGCGGTGTGCAGCTTGCATTCAAATTGGTGTGAAACGAAAAACATACGTTTCACTTAGGATGCAGCAAAGTTCGTGTTACGGAGAAATGCATTGCAATCTTTTGCGTGCGTCAAAGGAAATCTACATCTTCAAATTAACGTTGTTTGACGTTCTCTCTTTGAAGAGCTTTGAAAATGTATCAAGGAAGTAATACTACGAATTAATCAAATTAATAAATTAATTTGCGAATTAATCTGCGAATTAATGAATTAATAAAAGAAAGAGGAAGGTGGATATTAACTGAATTATTTACCACTTTTTCAAAAGTCGCTCGGTGTTGCTACAGTATGGTCATAGAGCATGTTCGCATTTTCACTTTTATTCTGACGAAATGAATACGATCTTCGGCTAAACTTTACTTCAGGAAACCAGAAATTCTCAACTCTTTTTAATGTAATCCTGTAGGTTTTGGCGAGACAATTTCGAAAATCCAAGTTTCAATCCTAGGAGATCGGTAGTTCGAAAGTTATGCGTGTGTAAATCTATGCGATTTCCAGCGTATGTGTTTCTGACAGGTAAGGGAGCCGCCATATTGGTATGTACTCAGATATCGTCCAATGAGCGGAGCCCCACGAGAAGGTTGGTCGGGGTTAGGCCAGGAAAATTCCACAAAATTAAAGTTGAAATAACTTTTACATTATTAAGATTTCGACGTACATAGGTTAACACTTTTTTTATGGAGAACGACGAGAAAATTTCTATTTTGTATAAAGATCCGCTGTCTAATCATTAGCTTACGAAAAGACCTAGTTTCAACCTAATTTGGTGACATGAAATTTTATGTTATATTTTATTTTTAACATAAACGGCCGATCGTGAGACATCAAGAGAAGTGTAGAAGCGTAATTGGTCGAAATTCGTTCGATCAATAACGAGATTCTCTTTGCGAAACAAGAGCTTGGTATGAACAACGATCGCTGAACTGTTAAAGACACGCGAGGCGTGGCACTAAAACGCTTTTGTACAACACCCTTGCCTTTTGTTCCGGAGGCCGTGACATATGTTTCGAGCCCTTAAGGCCCTTTCCGAATCACGGGTGTAGTGCTAACGGCGGTTGAAGAGAATGCTCAGAGAGCCGAGTCACAGCGAACGCGGTATTCAAATGCTGACTCTCGAGTGGAGTTTGCTTTATTGTTAGCCCGGTTGAATATTTTATCGGTTTTTGGAGCGGCAGGAAAGTTTCACGGTAATGCCGCGCTCGTAGGACCGTTTCGACTTTGCTCGCACTTCGTATCCGTTCACGAATCTTTCCGACTGTACTTCGCTAGACAAACGAACGCTTTTTTTTCTGTATCTCGCACGCAACATTTGAATTACGCGGGTCCTTTTTGTTCCGCGCGAGATTGTCTCTCGTGATCATCTTGAGCCCTCTCTTGTGAACCGGTGACGCCATTGATGGTCACAATAGCTGTCCACTCCACTCGCGTAACCCATATGTTAGGAGTCTGCAGCAGTTGCTATTGCCATACTAGTACCTCTCTAGGCTCTGCTTCGGAAAAATGCAATGTCTACTCTATACATGTCCCGAATGCCTAGCCGATAAAAGTCGCACAACTATCCCGTGAGGAACCAAGAAAGAATAGTATCTCCTGTTCGATTTTTGTCCCTGGCTAGACCCGTGTTTTGGACATGTATCGTGTAATAAATTTTCAGTGTTCGGCAGTGTTTCGACATTTTCTGTGAAACCATAATTTTAACCCTTAGCACTCGAATGGCGACCGTAAGGCGCCACTAAAAATTGCTCTATCATTATTCAAAGTATTTTCTACATTGTTACATTAGTTTGTATTTAATAAATTACTAAACGCTTCAGTATTGTACGAGTAAACTGCACCATTTTCGTATGTACAACATGAAAAAAAAAATATATGCAAGGGAAATATATTCTAGGTAGAAAGAAATGTTTCGTTTTGCAGTTAAGAAGGGTTAAGAAGCAATTTCGTGTCTTGTAAAAATATAACTGTATCCAGACAATTGACCGGGGCATGTGCAAAGCAAATGATATTTGCAATCGTTATTCCTCACTCGAGCGAAACTTCGTCTATCGAATTTGGACAGAATACGTTCAAACCCTCAATGTGGAGCATACTCGAGCCTTAATATAGTATGTATATTTGAAAGTTTTACGATCACTTCGGTATGTTTTTATTTCTTCGCCACATGCTCGCAAACTACACGGTATATAGACACAGCGCAGGCAGCATTTATGTGTATAAATGTGCGAGCACGAAGTCGACAAGATTCGACTGTTACCGGCAAAAGTATCCAGTATATTGTATAAAAATGCATTTCAATCTTGCATGTGCTTCAATCGTGACCGAGCATATGTGCATCGTGAGCCTCAAAATCAGCCGAATGCTACGGAGCTTCGAATAATGGGGATAATACGAGCAGCTTTACCATTTTATTTCGAAACAAATCTAAAAGCATTTGAAATTCTGAGAATAAAGTTGAATTTCGACGTTTGCATCGTTCTCGCATTTCTATTTAGCACTCGGAATTTACTGCTTAATATATGTGCACATACTCACGGTGGTCTATTATAGTTCGCCATGTCTCCTCGTCACTATGTATTATGTGAATATTCAAATTATGTAAATTACAGCCAAGTGTATATTGAACCTGGCGTATCATCCCTTGACTGTGGATGTTTATTATTCATAACACATTCCTCTGCGCAAAGCTCGGTTAAGTGTCACAATATCAATTTCATAAGAATCACCATGTTACTGCAAAACTGTTGACGTTCTTTGTCAAACAGATGCACCCTATTCTGTCGAGCATCTCGTGACCGATTTCTTCCACTTCTGACCTTGTGTGACCTTGGTGGCATTTATATCCTAATGAATTTGTTTTGGCACACACAAAAAAATACATAGAATTGCATTTAAAATACTCGGGGACACCTATATTTAAAGAGAAAGAATGCAGATAAAAATTGCAGATAAAAAACATTGCAGAGACCGTTACATTGACAGGTATAGTGAGTCGATTAGCGTTTCTCTGCATCGAGAAACAGGAACAAGAGCCGAAATTTGTCGTTGGTTGAGTGACTACTATAAATCAGTTGCCGGCCTGGTCTATGGGCTTCTAAAAATACCAGAAGCGCCCTAGGGTCGCCGGGGTGAAGTGCTTAGGCGCGCGAGCAGCCGACATCTTATGGTGTTTACGTGCTCCCATAAATACGTCGTCACGATTTGTGAAAGCGAACTCGCCCCCCTGGAAAAAGAATCGGCCCTGTCAGGCCGGCGTAATTTCGTTGGAAACGTCGGCAAAGACGTCGGGTAGAGTAATTGCCTCGCGAGGAACGCGTTTCCCGCGCGTTCCTCGTTCACGCATCAATATTCGCCTCAAGATGCATTGATATGAGACCAGGTGCACGCGTACCTGCCATACATTTTTTATTAGATCGCGCACGGCCCGAGACAAAAATTCGCGAGCGCGCGCCCTCCTGCCGGGGGGATGAATATTCCGTGCTCGTTGGATTTAAGCGAATGTTGAATAGGATATTGGAAATAGACTTGACTCTTCTGAAAATTGATCACTTTCCGGACACTTCCGCGCCTGCTTTCACCCCGAATCGAACGGCCTGAATAAATAATTGTGCAGCGGACTAAAGGAAAAAAACTAACAAGTACAGCTTTTACTCGATTTATGTCCAAAACACGGGTCTAGCCATGGACATCTATCGGGTAGGAGATAGTCGGGATAGTTCTGGGACTTTTATCGGCGAGGCACTTGGGACATATATCGAGAAAACACTGTAATCAATGGTAGCACAATTAATTATAGAACACACGATTTTTCTGTATTTACAAAATTCAATTGATTGCAATTTTCTCATGTATGGATTGTGATTAAAAAGAACTCTAAATGATACCGTTATACGGATTAAATTGTAGTTTATACAAATTGCATTTAATTTGACAAAGTGCACAGAGTATTACAATTGTTCGAGAGAGAATGGAAACCACGGCATGTTAATTTGATCATTTCTTATCGAAATTTTAACGAATAGAAGGAACGTTATCGTTAATGCACTTGCAACAATGAGATGCAATACACACTCTTCCATAATTGAGTTAACTAATTTAGGAAATAATGCGAATAAATAAAGGTCTGCCCATTACATGTTACGTATTTCTGCGAACTCCGAACGCGCAAATTGTTGGTAGTCGATACAGGACTCGTTCTTTCAAACCAATTAAAGGCTATTTACGACTGCGCAAATTTAGCGTGGTTAATGAGGCAACAACGATCCTCTGAGCTCATTCAACCAATTAACGGTCTATTTTATCGTGTTCGGTTGAATTTAAAAACTTGTTTAATTGAACGGCTTCAATCAGTTTGATTAACAATCGATTCGATGATTATATATCCGGTTAGTTAGCGTTATTTGTAAGATTGTTGTGACCGACATTATGAAATACATGTAAGCTTTGTTGAATTTCCATAAATTTTGGTTAACTAGTTCTCTTTGAACGAAAATCGAGCCCAATAATAATTCCACACTCGTGTATTAACAATATCGGAGGTTGCGACTTGCAGCGTAATTAATGAATATTACAAGAAGCTGATAAAGTAATTTTACAAATTAACTGAACGATCACATTTATGATGTTTGTATCAAGATTTTATAATTCGGTGGATAATACAGACGATTTTTTTTTATTTGCAAAATAATTGATAATAAGCATGGCGTTTTGTGGAATATTTTCTGTAACGTCTTCCTTTCCGCAGTAATCTCATTGCATACTCACATAATTATGTGTCAACAAGTTGCTCGAAGGTTAAATTGTCCAAAGTAAACTGACAACCAATGCAATTTTTAAAGCACAACTCGCATATTATGAGATGTTTATGTGTATAGACGATAATGCTGCGTCAGCAAGTGCGGATATTTCGAATAAAATGGCGGAGCGCGAAGCATCGTTCAGCGGCTTGAAACGAATGAACCATCGAATTGCTGTAAACAACCGCGGCACGTTAATGAGCGCAGAAAACAAACGTAACGATATCCCGGAAACTAAACAAGCACATAGAACACCATATTGCTCGGATACACCGGTCCGGCAAAAATATTGCATCACGCGTTTCCCATTTCCTCGGGAAGACATAATGTACCACCGAAAAAAGACCAAAAAAGCTTCCACCGAATTGCGGAATCTATTTAGTGGCAGTCCAATTATACTTTCATTTCTATTGTTGGAGAACAAACGAGCAAGCTGCGCGATAAACTAACACCGATCGGATTACCCGATACAGTCTCTATATATGTCGCCGAGGCCTCGGTGATAAACGTCGCGGAATTATCCCCACTACCGCGGAGGACCGCCTAGGACGCCGAGGAGTGTAAACATAACGCAGGCTATGTCTCCTGGACGATACATGTCGCTGGCAAGACCCGTGTTGTTGACATATATCGAGAATCCACTGTACAGGGTGTATTAACGTAATTTTTGGTATATAGAATAATAACCTCTAAGAGAGTTACTAACTTCGACTACTACAAAAGTTGAAATGTAATTTTTACGGCCGTTTGGTATTACGTTATTAGGAAGATATTATTACGAAAGAATTGTTAAACGCAGGCGCGGAAATAACAATGAGAATATCGGTAATGCTACTGCTATTGAAGACTACAATAAATCACGAGGTGATTTCATCGTTCAGGTCGCTAGAGTCCATTGTTGCTCATTTCTTTTATTACTTTCATTGAGGAATATGTCTGTATGTCTGCACGTATGTCGATCGAGTCGCAAAAAAACTGTAATTGTCACCATCTTTACACAGCTCGTTGCAACGTTGACCAATTTTGGTGAGAGTCTCGTGCAACTAGCGAGGCTTTACTGTAATTGTGAAAAGAAACAGTATTTATTCACAATTTCTATACACCAAACGAATAAATATTAATCCTCCGTCTGCGTACTGGGTCCTTCATGTTGACAAATAATTTGTTGACTGTTCTAGGCTTCCGAAAAGTCCATAAAAATTCTGGAATACGTATTGGAGTCGTGACTTTATAATCGTTGGAACGTCAAATGCATAAAGCATTGTTCAGAACAAGGTTTAACCTCGGAGAGTTGAATCACTTCACAATTGTCTCCCATGTTCAAATTCTGAACTCCATCAGCTGATTAAAACATTACTTTTGAAATTGAATCGAACGTTCGCTGGCTCGTATTTCCATATGAAATTTTTCAAGCCGTCGAAATATTTACATGTGCTCTTTGCACGGACCATTTTATTTATTTCCGGTGGGCACTTTCCACAATTTTGATTGAATTATTTTCCACCGCCATCGTCATCTTCCGATTACTTTTTGCCGAGAACGGTGCTGCAGCGACTGGCTTGAAAACAATATCACACCGGTCGAGGTCGGAAATTCGGCGTTTTTCGGTTCTCAACTGCGGAAAAAAGCGATAGATGTAACAATACCGCTCGGAAAGCTAATCAGAGTTTCGTAGCGAAAGAGCTGATCAGCCTATTGTTTGAAGCATCGAGTTTCATGCGGCGCGGCGCGGCGCGGCGTGACGTTCCAGCCGAAGTATCGCATACACGGACGCGAATGAGTCGGCCATCCAACTTCGGTCACGTATCTCTCGTACATTTGTCTCCTCTTGTTTACTTCAATATGCTTTGCTTTGTGTGCAACGATTAAAGGTTCGCCGCGAACACCTTCCGCCGCGCCGCGCCGCGCCGCGCCGCGCGTTTGCGCCGCAACAACGTTCCCGATGTCGCGCGAGAAAGGATAATATCAAAGCCATGCTTGTATTTATGTTTCAAGAGTACAAAGGGACGTGTCGGGCAAAGTGAGTTGAAACACGAAATCGTAAACGCAACGCAAACGTGAAAGGGACCAGCTTGCCCCGGCGAATCCACCTTGTTTCACAGCGTTTTCGGTCGCGGGTGACGCGTATTATAAACAATGTTAGAATGGGGCACGCACTATGCCACGTAAAATATTCAGAACATTCAAGTCCACTTTCTTAATATCGCACTATCGGAAATTTTGTGTAACAACTTCGCAAATCAGGAGCAGAGTGTAGCTCGGTTAAACTTCACCTCAGGAAACCAGAAATTTTTAACTTCTTTTTTATGGAATCCCGCAGATTTTGGCGAGAAAATGACGAAAATCCAAGTTTTAATCCTAGGAGTTCGGTAGTTCAAAAGTTATGCGTGTTTAACTTGAGCGGTTTTGACAGGTAAGGGCGTCTCTGGATGGCAGCACAAGCGCACGGTGACGTAATTTAACGGAGAACCTACCTGTCCTACCTGGGGCCCTTACCTGTCAAACGCGCAGAAAATCGCATAATTTTACACACGCATAACTTTTGAACTGCTGATCTCCTAGAACTAAAACTTGGATTTTCGGAATTTCCTCGCCAAAACCGACAGGATTGCGTAAAAAAAGTTTAAAATTTCTGGTTTCCTGAGGTGAAGTTTAGCCGTCCAACACATTGGATTTAAGCCACTATTCCAGAAATTTTTACGGTCACTTCTTGTACGATGTAAAATTGACTTTTACTTTTTTACGAGGTATAAGTAAGTTGAGTTGATAAATAAAATAAGCATTCTGTTTCTTTTCGAATTTTGGGTCACCCGTCAACGAAGAGGCTCATTCGTGTCGATCATGTTCCAATGTACATACAGAACAGGGAAACTTTCGAATCGACGCGGGTAGGTTTTGCGCAAGGTACGAGTATAGTCTGACCAATCGAGATTAGGATTACAACGTGTGCAAAAGGTCACACGACCCAACGGGATTCTTTCCCAAGTCGGTTCCCTCTCAGCTATAACAAGCTAAATTACTTCTTGTAGCCAGCTAACAGTGAGTAGTGTTAAATGAAAATCTCATTACGGGAGACTACTTTTCTGCTTCCAACATTCTTTCGCTTCTGGCTCACTTTTGCTAACACAATCTAGGTGGTGGCCCAAGACATATTGTTAGCCTCCACTGTACTTTGTACTCTTTCCTATTCTCGCCGCATAGTTTCCTTCTTCACTGGTATAATCCCCGTTAGAACTATAAAAGACATCTTTAGTTTTCTAAATTAGCGATTAAGAACGTATTCTGTGTAATGGAAGCGAGAATCTAGCCGTGAAACTCCTTTCTCTTAATTGTTTTTTCATGAAACTTTTAGGACCATATTCGTGACATTTTTCTGACTCAAAGGACACCAAACACGACTGGTGTCCTTCAGAATAATCAAAATTCTACTGACTCGCGTTTCACACAAGCGAATATGATCGAAATTGTACTGTGTTTGGGCTCATTTTAATCAGAAAAGTCTCACGGATATGTTGTCAAAGGTTTTACGCGTAAAAGAACAATTAAAAACAATAGATACATAATGAATAAATTTTCATGCACACGAACGCCATTTCGTTGGACCGTGCGTATCCAAGCGCAGTGACGAAGTAAAAGTTGAAAATTTCATGGCGCCCATAGGGTGGTGAGGGTGCAGGACGTCGGAGTGCCTAATTAGCGTCTCTCGTTAAACCGTCCCCGTGAAGTAACTTATGGCAATAACCACGCCGAGGACAAATTAAGTCCGATGAAAGGGCGTGGCGTTGATGCGGGAGAGATAGAAGCGCGTGGGGCAAGGATATCCGTTGTATCAGGTCCATTGTTAAGGCACTCAACGAACGCGGCTGCGGCGGCGTGTGGGTGAAAATGTTGGCCATTTGATAGCCGTCATGTGGGTACTTTGTAAGCTGGCCCCTTGTGTACGTTACGTACGCACGCTCTTTTACGCTCCCTCAAGCATTATTCAAGTGAACTAGTACACAACTCACAGTGCCAGTCATCTGCATTCATAGGCCAAAACGTATCCGTACACCCCCCCCCCCCTCCCCACCACCGGCTTAACTAGTTCGCGCCAAGATAGCTTACGGGAACAATAAAGGACTGAATAAACAATTAATTTTACGGGGCCAACTCGCCGAATCCAATTACCGTGGAACGTGTTGTCGCTCTTCCACAAATTTTAGCTACCCGCTGGCAATATCTTGCGCCATAAACGAGCAGTCGATCGCTCGACGCGGTAAAACAGTATACCCGACGATTTTTCCGCGCCATTTTGAAATAACACGGTCCAGAGAAAAAAGACACGTATGTGTGTGTGTATATGTCATTATTATTATTCACAGCGAGAATTGTTTGGATTTAGAATTGAATGGTTCCAAGAGATGAACGTATTATTAGTTTTTTTCTGGAGGCGTCAAGGACTTATGAAGGTCAACTTTGATTTTTTTACTGGGACCATATATTTTCTTGTGCACCAACCGATGCAGCTTTATATTCGCTATAAAAGAAATATTAACCGGTGGTTACGGCGTTTACTCGATATATGTCGCAAAGATCTACCCGATAAAAGTCAACTATCCCCACTGTACAACAACTTCTGAGTGAATTGCTTCGGTGATTTTATAATCTTGATTTGTTAACGTCGTTTCGCATTGATGATAGAAGATAGAATAGAGGATTAATAAAAGTATTAAGGGATGCCACCGGTGAAATTGATGACACACATTTGATGATAGATCTGTTGCTCGTCGAAACATTTAAGTGGTTCATCTATCCCATGACCAGCATTTTCAGAGCAGTTACGCTTTTCAGTTCGGGCGACCCTATCCTTTCTGAACTGTGCCCTAAATGTTCAGATTTTACTTAGAGATAGTTTAGACCGGGTATAATTATCTGTAGGATCTAGAGTGCAGAGTGAAGCTGGGTTCAATGAGTGCTGCGGCCACATGTTCCTTTATGCCACGTAACAAAGAATACATTGTTTAATACTTGTAGCGTTGTGGTTTTCCAGTTATTAAATACGAATTGCATCGAGACTGTTGCAAATTTACAGAAAATAAACTGCGAACGAACGAACAACATTTCCTGCCTTTGAGAGACGAAAAAGAAACCAGAATGCAGATTATTATTGAATTTCGTATTCGCATAAATTCAATTACCCTAGAGTACATCGAATTCCAATTTATTTTCGTAAATATTTTTTGCAAATAGAAAAACGGCGAATCGATGAAACAAAAGAAGGGTGAAAATGGTTATATTTTATTTATTCACAAGCTGTTTGTAAAATACATACTCGTTTTACATTGCAAAAGTTATACCGCCAAATTGGACGGATTATATCTCGAATTTGGTTGGAAACAGGAAAAATCTGAAAAAAGCTGAATGGTATAAAAAGGTCTACTATACTGCTACTTCCTCCGTGTTAGCGACGATGCACCTAAAAATTTAAATACACGTTTTTTTTTTTGTAATGAAAGCGTGCCCTTTTTCACACGCATCGTTTTATTTTTTAAATATTCCGCCTGAAAAAGTAATATGAATTCAAAATACATCCCGCCTAATGATTTCTAAACATTTCGCTCCGTTGCTTTTAAAACGTTGTGGAGACCATTGAACAAAAATATATGTTTGATAAATTTTTGATAAACTCATTGAAAATAAAATCAATGCTTAGCAGGAATCTTCTAATGCTTAGTAGGACATGTAATCTTTACCCATACCCATTAGAAGCAATCGGTGACCGGAAAAGAGTTCGTTAGAAGGCCGAAAACAACGGGCAAAAAAAAACCAAGAAAAAAAATATTCCGCCGCGTTTCCAGGTTATTTGTCGCGCGAATTCATTCGGTTCGCTCTGTGCCATCGGTGTCGTCGATGTCCCGCATTTTCGCGTTCGGTTTGAAAACGTACCTGCCTATACCGTGCGCTTGGAAATTCGCGTCAGCGAGGGGCACAACGTATCCGGCAGAATATGAAAGAGTAATTAGTATGAGCAGACAGCCGTTAACGGTCGCAAAAGGCTCGTTAATGAACGATCGAAATTTCGAACACGGCCTGTCTACGCCCGAAAGCATACTAACGCCTTACGAGGCCCGGGCTAATCCATCGGGGGATCCCTCTCTCTCTCTCCCTCTCTCTCTCTCTCTCTCTCTCTCGCCCTATCCAGAGCTCGCCTTCGTATTTGCGCTGATCGATCTTGCACAGAGTCGCCGGTGCCGCGATAAGTCCGTAATTGTTGTACTTGCTCGAGCCCCGGCGCCGGATGCAGTATAATGCAGATGCAATTAGTGCTTGATTTGTCGCGTCCTTCTATCCTCTCGGCCCACCCTCTCCCCCTCTCGATTTCTATACCGGGCCGACGACAAAAACCGTTACTTCACGAAACCCTCAAGGGGAAACAGCGCTGTTACCTCTGATTCGACAAAAAGCCCCTAGATACAGCACCCGGGAACTCCTTCCTGCCCGAACTCCTTCCATCAGAGGCGAGAACCCGAAAATATCGGCACGGATCGGTCCTGAATATCTCGGGCCGGGCCGGGCCGAGCTGGGTTCCCGAAAGTACAGCAGAGCCCCCTATCCCAACAAATCGAGAGACAAAAGTGAATAACGGGACAGTCACTTCCCCGATATTAAATTTTACTCATTTCAATCAAAATCTTCACAGAATCTGACTTTATAAAGAATGGCATCTCCTGGCCGATATATGTCCGTGTCCGTCTTTTGGACAAATATCGAGTAAACGCTGTAACCTAATTTGGTGAGGGTTCCGAATATTGAGCGGTCTAAAATCGATTCAAAATACTTCCCTTCCAGCAAGTGTTATTACTCAGGTACAATATTGTTTGCTATTCTAAGATAAAAATAAATTCGCATAACTAGTGAAATCTGGCGAAAAGGTCTGATAAAACCGCTAGAATTGTAGGTTAGAGAACTTTTAACGTTCCATTGCGTTTTATGATCTCTTTCTCTTCATTTGCTATCATATTTTTATTCTGATTCATTACCACCAAGAAACAGTGTCACCAGTGTCTAACAGTTGAAGAAACAAAGTGCACCACGGGAAGGTAAACACTCGTGCGGGGGAGACAATGGCTGCGGAAATGACCAGAGGCCCGCGCGCTCATGTTATTCGACGGAAATTGAACAGCAACAAAACAGTCGAGACGATACGCCGCCATTTTGTTGTTTTGCATGGTTCTGCGGCGACACCGTGTGTTCGCCAAGACGTTTGCGGAACGGCTCGTTTGGACGTCGTTTGTTTTATCCAGCCCGGGAGTTCTCGCATACGTTACTCTATTACATTACCAAAGACAGGGCAAACACTCCACTTTGTGGCGGAGCGGCACACGTACGTGACCGGTGCATGCGTGTCAAACGTGAAGCACATACCGGGCCAAAGGGTTGCCACGGTAATTGCAATTCTCGTACCGAGTTTCTCGCCCCCGAGATCACAGGCGCGCGAGTCGAGGCGGTGGGGGGGAAAAAAATGAAAATTAAACACGATTCGCGTTGTAATATTCGGGAACGCGAGACACTGTCGCGCGTGTACAGTATATATGTATGTCGTCGTCTCGCGTGTAACGGTAGACGCGAGATTGAAACGCACGCGAATTTTATTAGTTACATCTCTCGCGGAGGGGAGGTCTACACGAGAGCCGAATAATGAGCAAGGTTAATTACGCCGCTCTGTTTCGCGACGTCTGGAACAACAACGGACTTTTTGCAGGTTTCAACTGAACGCCACGCAGTTGAAAATTTCCAGTTTTTTGCACCGTCGCGCGGTGGTCTCAATCGAGGAATTAGCTGTTCGCAAAGATTTTAGCATGGCATCAAGACTTAAAGCCATAGTAATGCTGGTAATTGGATTCGTCTTGACGTCAGCTGTAACATTATTGGGTGAAGCATAGGTATAGTGACAATGAAAAAATCAAGGTGACATTAGGTTTTTATTTAAAGAAGAAGATTCATTTTTGTTTTGAAACATTTTCTTGTTCATTTCACCTTTTATGTCACGGACATTTAGGAAGCAATATGCATTCGATAAACATCGATACGAGCAAGTTGCTTTTTCATCAAATAAACAGCTCATTCTTAAGGCTGGACCACGTGGTATACAGTACTTACTCGATACATGTCCAAAACACGGGTCTAGCCAAGGACATATATCGGCAAGGAGATACTATTCTTTGATCCACGCCGACGTAGGAGAGGCCTCGGTTTCATGGCCCTTCATGGGGTATACCCCGCAGCAGTGGGGGTAGTTCTGGGACTATTATGAGCTAGGCGTTTGGGACATATATAGATTAAACACTGTAGTGCGACGGATAAAAGTCATTTCGAGTCACCATGGTAAAATCCTTAAATTCTGATCGCAACTTTCTAAGCAGGGTCTACATCGTCCGAAAATACAGTTGTAAATTAATTTTATGAAGCCTAATAACCTGATACAGAACATTGGTATCCGTTGCGCGTTTCTCAACTTGCGGAAATTGTGATTTTAAACGTTCCCTCGTCCGCCCCAATGTTCCATGTCGTTGAAATCAGAAATACTCGTGCAATTCCCGACGCTTGTAGACCCCCCGGGGGTCAGAAATAATTGAAGGGAACAATTTCGAAATGGAGAAAAAATTCATCGCGAGAGCTGGCGGTTGAATGTGATTTCATTATCGGCCGGCGCTTTACAGAATAATTTCCCGTTTTCCGTGTTCGCAGCCGAGCGAATCTATTTCGGGCCCCGGATATCACGGTTAATAATTATTTCCCCGTAATCCATTTGAGCGCGCGCACCGCGTCGTGAGAGGTGATCAATAAGGATGGACCCTTCAGCGCGGTGAAATTCTTTTTCACCCGTCTTTCAATTCCCATCCTTACATTTTCCTCGATGGCTCCGAGAGTCCATCGTGGATCTCCGATGTATAGCGGGGAAAGGGGTTCGCGGATTGAACGAGATATCCGCCGTAGTCTGGTAATGATTACACAAACATAATGTAACGGACCAAGCCCCTGGTGCGGCGGTAGAAGAAAAGTGAGAGAGAGAGAGAGAGAGAGAGAGAGAGAGAGGGAGAGAGAACTGGAATCAGTTTCTCCTCGCTTAATTAATTAAAACCGACAGCGTATTCCCGTGGAAATCGAGTGTTAGCGTACGTGAAGGGATCAATAAGGCAAATCCCCGTATCTGGATTTCCCGGGTGGTTGCAATTTGTCGGACCGGTCGAAAGCGTTTCCCGAATTTTCTCTCGCTATTTTCGCAAAGCGAGGGAAACCGACAGTATCCAACACGATCGGCGAATCCTTTCGGGCTTTCCGCACCGGCCATATTCTTACAGCTGCCGGGGTTGTTGTCGATGGACGTTCGGATTCACTCGTGTCCTTGTAACAGGACCCAATCCCCCCGGGGCACGATCCTGTCCGCTAAGCCCGATGAAAAAGCCTTTTCACCGCTGCATTCCACGGATCGAGCCCAATCCGTCATTTTCCTGTTAATTGCTTATAAATACCGGAGCGTATCCACTTCTCGTTCTCACGATTCTCCCCGCCGCCTTTGTTCTAATTTATAGGCAATCCGCGAATGTCTACATGTCGTCTACGTAACGAAATTACCAGTGCAGTGGCACACCATTTATCCGAACCACCGTTTTTGATTTTTTACAAGCAGGATTTTCGAATTAAAAATCTGAAACGAATTGCAGAGTATGTGTTCGCGTGCTGGACGTGTCTCAGATTTTTCCCAGAATTTTTAAACATCAATGACTAGGGAAAATAGGGCAAAAACTGATTTTTCGATTTTACCCCATAACTACCCTCCCGATCGAGATATGGGGTTGGAATTTTGCACAGTATGGTGTTTCGTGATGCCCTATCGAATTCCCTATTCGATTCAAAGGAACTTTTGATTTACCTCCTTATCCGGCTATACCCTGTGACTGCATTCTCAAGTGTGCGATTAATGTCATGAGATTCGATAAGTGTCAGTAAACTGGTCACGATATAATTACGCAGGTGGCCACAAAGGGACCCGCGAAAGGCCTTTCACGTGCACGAACGCTGAAAGCAGAGAATAAAGAAACATGTGAAAATCGCCTCGAGGTATCAGCAAGACACCACATATTCCCAAGTGTTCTTCACGTGTCGGGAACGGTATCGAATATGTATGACACAACCGGCGGCCGAGAAAGCAGCCTAATCTCATCACCGACACGTTCCTTTCCAACTTATTCCTCCGAGCGGCTGAGATGGAGTTCCCTTTTCACGGGAAACTCCCACCACAAAACTTAACAAAAACTCCCTGCCCCGAGGAAGCTTTCCAAATTTCGTATAAGAGCCTATGCCTGTATACGTAAGAGCAGAACCCTCCTGAATTTTCTACGTATATAGTGCACATGATTTTTCAGTAAGACTAAGTCACTTAATCGCTTAAGTCTTAACATAATGCGAATTTTGTTTCAACCAATTTCTGTTAAATTCGTTCACTCGATACATGTCCAGAACACGGATCTAGCCAGTGACATATATCGGGTAGGAGATATTCCTTGATCCACGCCGACGTAGAAGAGACCTCGGTTCATGGCCCCTCACGAGGTATACCGTGCAGGAGTGAGGATAGTTCTGCGACTTTTATCGGCCAGGCATTTGCGACATATATAGAGTAAACACTGTACAAAGTAATACAACATATTAGACTGCGGATTTTACGGATTCTTGTCAAAAATGAAAAGGAATACATTTGTATGTCACTTCTGTCTCTCACAGTTAAGTTAAACTATTATTTTTCATTCACTTCACATTACCTTCGTACGAAATGAGTGTCCGAGGCGTGTAATCACTCTGGCAAATAGAAACCAGTTTGATTGGCCGCGAGTATCTCCATCGCCATCGGAAAGTTTAAACATTTTGAAGGCTCGCAAGTCCGGCGCAGTGTAAACGTCGTCCAAGAACTTTCGGTCTTTATGAAATATTCAAACCGGCCAAGTGTTCCGCAAATATTCCAAGCATTTCCAACCTGCAACAACATTCCTCTGATCGCTGAAACCTTGCATCGGTCAAAAGTCTGTTTGCGTTAATTGTCGATATTTGAACTGTGCTAATTTCGTTTAAAAAAAATGGTATACATGCAATAACAAAACTGGTCTCGTTAAAAACAAAAAAAAAAGGTTAACTATTGTGACCTTTACCTTTTTCTTCGAAATTTTGGCCAATAGCCACGTAAAAAAAAAACAAATTATTTACAGATTGCCCAGTAAGCTAATCCTTTTAACATCTCAAGAAAAACTCAAGTCGTTCAGTCCAATTTGAAAAAGGTTTGTTTTCAAACGGCGTACTTTAGACATCTACAGTGTAGAGAATTTCTCGAGAATCGGAAAGTGTTGAAACAATTACTTGGATCAACGGTATTTAAACCGTTCGCGCGGAGTGCCGCTCGTTAGGATAGACTAATTAACGAAAGTGGTAACTTGAAAAAGTATCTTCGTTATCAACCGTTGTTAAAGCTAGGAACATCGTAATACCGTAACGCCACGTTCGAGAGTAACTTTTTCCTTTTCCGGGACATAATCTGCCAGGATATCCAAGGTTTGCGTGTGTAGGATAATCGGCTTATACCGAGTCCATTATCGTAGTTATACCTTCGCACGGCGAAGTATATCCAGCTTGGTTACATCCCGATCGGACACTTATGTTAAATTTTCATCTCGCCGGGTCTGTAACTGTGTTGACCCGCCGTGAAGCACCATCTCCCGACGAACGGAAATCCTTTGTAAGCAAACGAGTGTCTACCTTCAATTAACACTGAAACTAACTGGCATACCTCGCCAAATAGCAAGATTTTTATTTAGATTTCGCGTGCTCGACTATCAATATTTATACAATTATCTCTTGCAGAAAGGTTTTCGTAATTTCAATAATTGTGAAACAAAATATACAAGGCGTCCCAAAAAACGTACTTCCTTGAGAAGGGCGTCACGTGACCGAGCCGTGGCGGAAGAGTGGGGGAATAGCGCGGTGGAAGGGGAAATTAGAGTTGGGTAGAAAAAGGAGTCAAAAATTTCTGGTCCCAGGAAGTGAAGTTCTTGCAATATAAATTCTTGAAAATATTCCTGCACAAAACGAGGTGTAATAGTATTCGAATTATAAAAATAATTACAGTGGGTCCAGGAGGTAATTGAACACTAAATTTCCGATTTTGGAAAATTGTCGAGTTTTCACAACTCGGGAATGTAGTGTAATATGTTTTGGTTTGTGCCTTCGGTTGGAACGTGCGAGAAACAGCTGCGTGGAAAATAATGATTTCGTTGTAGGTCGCGTACATGTAAGCAAAAATCGTGCGGGTTTTTTTTAATTGCCGCACTATACCGGGGGGCCGGGACGTCAAGCAACTTTTTAACGTCAGAAGAAAAAAGCAGCATAAATCACGTCAGGACGCATGAATGGCAGTGAACCAACCCCCCTGTTTCCCGATTTTCTGTTTCGTACACGCTGAAGGATCGATTTATGTCGCACGTTTCCACGTATGCGCCCCTGGCCCTGCAATTTTTAATAGAACTTTTCAATTTCCTCCCGGACGTGCTCCTCACCCTCTACGGTACAGCCATCTTTCAGGGGTTTCGGTATTACGGTCCTCGTGTGCAGATTTCGGAAAGCTGGACGATGTAAGGCGTACACTGAACTCGTAATATATTCATAAAACCGGCTTGCTTTCTTCTCCATTCGCTATGATCTCTCGAAGGTGGAGCAGACTTTCGTCCCTGGATAGCAACTTGGCTTTTCGGTCCGTGCTACGTGACAAGTGGTACATGTCTTATTCTAAGACCTGTCTATATTATATGATTTACGTCGCGGATTCGTGTTCTAGCTGCTTCAGACGTAATATACGAGACTTTCCTGAGCCACCGAGTGCCTTAACCTCTGCCCGTGTTAGTTTTTTTCCGCTGGTGCAATGTCTGGAACTACTTTGGCCGTAAGAGGAAGCTTCCGGTCTAGAAAGCTAAAGAAATGGATCATTTCCAAGATTTTTTTCTAGAAAAATAAATAAGATAGCAAGGTTACTCGATACATGTCCAAAACACGGGTCCAGCCAGTGACATGTATCGACTAGGAGGTACTATTCTTTGATACACATTGATTAGCTCTGGATCTAAAAGTTAATTTTTGAATATTCGTTACAGAAGAAGCAAATTTTGTAATATTTAATTTTAGTATTTTAATATTGATTTAGAGTTTAAATTGAGCGTTGGACCTTTCTCTGTTATTTACTGTTTCGTACTGTATTCGTGTAAAAATGTAGAATTAGGAATTCTATTTGAATTTTTATTTTAAACAAACTGATTTTATATTCAACGGCAGCTTGATAAATGCGAGACTCGGGGCGTTGGGACGGGGTTTACATTTTTATCGGGTAGCCAATCACGCGAGCGTTCTTCTCAGCGCTTGTGTGTGTGTGTGTGTGTGTGTGTTTGTACGTGTCATTATTTTCATACGCGGTTCTTAATTGAAATTCTAACATGTGGTGTCATATTCGGGAAATGATTTTTTCATAAAATTCCGATATTTGCTTTTATACCTTTCATGAAAATTTTATGAAATTTTGTATTTGATGGAAAGCTATCGATTAATATTAAAATTTTGTGGGCAATACTGTTAGCACGTGACAATCGAATCGAATCGTGTAACTAGAGTGTTTTATTTGCGAATATTGTAAATGAAAATATGTGGCTATTAAAATAAAATCAATGAAACTGTCCAACTTTCTCTTGAAATATCTGAAGAGCAACAAATTATATTAAGAAAGCAGTTGAAACGGAAGTTGCATGATATTAGTGTGTCTACCAAACAGTGAAAATAAAATTGATTACATTGCAACAATATTGATTAATAAAATTCAAATTTAAGAAGAACAAAAGATCGGATTTGAGTGAGAAAAAAATAGTGAAATTGACTTCATTTTCTTTCGAATGGTACTATCTGACCTTCCGAATGATTAAACTTCGGTAAACTACAAGTATTTACGTCACAAGTTTAGGCCACAAGGGTATGAAATTAATATTCTATTCGAGTAAGCCGTAGAAGTGCATTATACGTGTACTGGCAAGTATATGTATGTACGTATAATAGTTGCTTGTTAGAGATATACATAGCAGACAATCTATCAAAACAGCTCCGGTTACACTTGTTAATTAACTGTGACTGCTCTCGATCGCGTACAGTTGACATTGAACGTTTTAATTCATCTTTGGTCGTCGCTTGCTTTTTTGCATACTGTGAGATTTAATGGGTAAAAGTAGAAAAAACTTGGTCGTTTTATGGGGGAAAAATAATTCCCGCTCCCAGAGTTCCTTTCGAATCCCGATTATTAAATATTCATTTTCTGTTATTCAAATTTCCCTATATTTGCATTAAACCGAGGAATCGAACGAGGAACTTTAATTATTGTACCATAAGAAAATGTAATAATGAGATCGTTACTTTCGTGTTAAAATAGCTCCATTTATTTGCCGCTTCTGTTACTCGACGAACAATTGAATATAAATTATCGATTACTTTACAGATATTTTCGTAAATATTATTTCGATCAATCATTTCCTGAATCACAACATTGGTTCTATTTACGATAATGCGAATTGAATTAAAGAAAACCAACAATAAACGCTTTTTTACAAGCAACATTCTCCCTATCGGTCAGTTTACGATAATTCTCCGAGTGTTTTAAATTCATTCGAAACCCATTCCGCAACTGTTTTACTTGCCATTATATTAATTATCACAATCAAGTTTACTGATTTACACTGCTACATTCATTGGTCGTGAACGGTGCATGCATATTATGTATTATACAGTGCCTACTCGATCTATGTCCGAAACACCGGTCTAGTGAGGGACATATATCGGACAGGAGATACTATTCTTCCTCGGTGACCGAGGTCTCCGAGCTTCCCCGCGGTAGTGGGGGTAGTTCGGGGACTTTTATCGCCTAGGCATTTGGGACATATACAGAGTAAGAACTGTACTGGGAATTAGAGTGAATTATTTTAATATACAAAACGAGAATAACTTTTTGTCTTCTATAACAGAGTTCAAATCAATTTTAGCTGAACGTCGTGTACTTTAATTAGAACTACATTTTCGGGACACCCTGTGTATCGGAATAAATGAACCATTGGCGACAAATGGCACATCTACCCTGTCATTATTTTTATTGGGTTGTGTCCGGAAAGTTCGTGACGTTTTTCTGTAGGTGGGGCATTAGGATAGGTCTGAATATGTCAGAATGATTGAAAACAAATGGTATGTGTAGATAGTCTAGAAAGTTGATCTTCCAGGCACTTTTAGAAAAAAGTTTGATTAGGATAGCTACCCCATCACCCTATCCTCACCTTCCAAAAGCTACCCCATTCACCCTATTAACCAGACATTACACCCTCAGATTTTCATCTCTTTAGGTCAACACAAAATTCCCACAAGTACAAAAATTTTAACTCTTTGGTCGACATAAAAAATCATGTTTAAAAGTTTTATCGCCGAAAAACGCAAGTTGCCGGAAACACGAAGAAAGATTATGGAACGAAATGGCACTCGTAACGATTCAATAACTGTATATCGAAATTTAAATGTACCGCGTGAAAAATCGTCACCGATTTTCCGGACAACCGAATGCTATAGTAGATTCCAGTGGTGACCATTAGTTTTCTTACACCCTGTACACGGAGTCGAGCGGCTCGAGGTTCGAGAGCGAGCGCCGTGGACGTAGCCGCACGCAAATCGTTCCCGGAACGGTTGTAGTCCGCATGGAAACGGGTCGGTGTAATGTAAAATCGAATGACAGGCACGTATGTCTGTCACAATCTCGGTTGAATTATTTCCGCGTCCGCCTGGAGAGCCACCGCGCATTAAACTCTGCCCTTAGCGCATCGGACATCCGGACCGTAGCCGGACAGAAAGGGGTCGAACCGTCCTGCAGTCGCATTTATCCAGCCCCCGGAGTCGGATACCGGAATATTTTCAATGCCGATAAACAACCATTCGTCTACCCGGCCCCACCGTTCCAGTCATCGTTTCTTTCCGCGCCCGTTCCCGAACCCGAGGGCGGAGAGGTCGCGCGCGCACTGCGCACGTAACACCCAAACGGATCTGATGAATGTTCGGCCGCGGTAAAAAGCGCCGACGCTCTCCGGAGATACATCGCGGTTCCTCCTGAAAGAATATTAACCGCATCCTCCGTGCCCGACGTTTCGGGGGAAGGGGGGAGGGAGGGGGTTTTCTGAAATTCTCGATCGATCAGTCCTCGGGCAGACCACCGGAAGACCGCCTCTAGGAAGACCGCTCTAACCTTCGGAACCCAGGCCCCGAGGAAAAAGCTCGGACAAACGGATAAATCTTTGGTGGCCGTTCCCGGTGAATGATCCATCGGGACCATCCACCGGAATAGGAGATACGGGATAACACGCGGCAAACTGCGACACGATCTATGGTATACGCGCAGGCCGATTCCAAGCTTAAACGTTTGAGCTGCTGCTATTGCGGATCCGCGCGACACCAGATATTAGATAATCTATCGTACAGATTTAAACTGTCCCATTATCTGAACATTGATTACGTCCCGGCATGGAATTCGAAATGACTAATGATACGGTGAATAGCGGTGATTCAATATCGAACATTTAAATGATCGCCGGTATGCAGTGCCGAGTCAGGCCAATGACAAATGTCGCGGAATCGATCATACGCGTCCTACCTCGGTCGCTTGATGTCCGTCGATCCGGTGATCCGAATTTAGGGGAAATCCTGCGACGCTGTTCTATGGGGGAGGCTTTCTTGACCCGTTTAAGGGGTTGCACTGGTTTGAGGAAAACTTTACTTATATGAAATTGAGATTGTGCTTTTTAAGATGTGCCGAGATGTGTGTTGTGTTTTTCTTTAGATCATATTTTTAACTGTGCCTATTGATCAGTTTTGTAGAACTCTTTCGTTCTGTGTCCTTGGTTCCGCTCAGTTCAAATGTAAAATTGTTTCCAAGTTCCTGGCTGCAGGATCGAATCAAATTTCTTGCAACACTGTACCCGGCGGCAAAGGGTGTAGTCGCAAAAGGGCGTCAAATGTGCCCCCAAACCAAATTGATCTCTCTTCGTACCATTCGATATGACTCCCAAAGAAAACTCTCTGTGGCAAGTTTCAAGTCGCTACTCCAACCACAAGGGTAGTTACAGGGTGAGAACGGTTTAATGGATTATGCTTTTGTTTCTTCTGTTCTTCTCAGGAAAAAATTATGAAAAAATTTGTGGACGTTCTACCCGATAGCACGCCTGACCATGAATTTTCTCCGAATTTTTTGACCGTAAAATCTATTATTAAAAAATTTCTAAATCTCGAAATTGCTGATTTTACATTGAAGTTATCAGATGACATTTATATTACTGCGGCAGTTGTCTTATTGTGATCATTAACATTCTTTTCGGACTTTTGGGATTGGGAAAACATGTTTTAAAAAATTGATAATAAAATGTTTGTATTAGGACCTTGAATAAGTTCTCGCTGTTTGTTTTACAAAATAAAAGCTTTTACCCAATGTCCTTGCTTCTGGATCATTCCTAAAACTTTTAAACGTTATGAAACAGTTGACTCATCTACTTGTAATGTTTTTCCAAGTTCTGCTAGCGTCTGACATCGGTCTTGATCGAGTAATTCCTCCAACTTTTCGTCTTCAAATTTTTTCGGTGCGCCAAAACGTTCTTTATCCTCAAGTTCAAAATCATTATTTTTGAAGCGTCGAAACCAGTCTCTGCATGTCGTATCCGACAAAGCATTGTCACCATAAGTCTCAACAAGAATTCTATGTGCTTCAGCTGCAGATTTCTTTTGAATAAAGTAGTGCAATAAAATTCCCCGCAAATACACTTTATTTGGCACAAAAGTAGACATTTTCAGAACTAAGAAAAAATTACTTTGTTTACACTAAAGTGAACTACCATACACTGAAATTTAAGGTTAGATACACTACTGCCTTGCATGTGTGTTACCATTCGAAATTCCACGAACGGGGTACTGCTACTGTCATTTTTGAAGAAACAGCGAGAACTTATTCAAGGTCCTAATATTTTCTTTTCAGATTACTTTTATAAAGACAATAGATGATAGTAGATAATTTGCTAATGTGTAAAGTTACTTTCCGAGGCGAGTGTACTCACTGATTCGCCACAAATAGTGATCGTCCACTTTTCGAAGCGACTGTAATCAGAGTTACGCGCGCTCTTTGTCTCCATAACCCGTTCCTCCAACGACAACGCATCGAAAGGAGATCGTATAATTCTTCGAGCAATTTTACGGAATGCAGGCCCGACCGAAAGCAATGAAACGAACTAGAGAGAAAGAGAGAGAGAGAGAGAGAGAGAGAGAGAGAGGGAGAGAAAGAGAGCAAGGGTTGATTACGCACGGGTTAAATGACCTGTGAAAAACGAAAACGCAATTCCTCCCCCCGGGTCTACCTTCGCAAAATATCTCTGATTACCGGAGGAACGATATTGGCGTTCAAGAAACAAACTTCTCAGAACGTGGCTCTTCTTGGGCTTGATGGGAAGCTATCGTATATTAGCCGAATTCGATTTACCGGATCGTCTCCTCTTCCGTTTCCGGTCGCAGACAAAATCCCCGAAAATCCTCGGTGGAAAGCCGAGTTTGAACGAACCTGGAAGAAAAAGTGCGAGTGAGGAGGACAGAGAGGGATGTGTAGTGAGAGAGAAAGAGAGAGGGGGGGAGAAGAGGGTTGAAAACATCAACGCGACAACTCCTCCTCCCTCTCTCTTTTCGATTCTCCTCTACGACCACCTTCTCTGCATAGCACGCGTGCACCGGTATACACGCACGCACGCGTGCGCGCAATCGACGAAACTCTCTGTGTTCGCCCCTGTTCCGAACTCCTGCGGAATTTTTTCCCCGATATAGAAATAGATGCCGTGCGTGGGCGTGGCGCTGGAAGAGAGATCGCTCTCTCGTAACAACCGAGAGCCCCCGAGACTCTATCGAGAAGTTCTTCCCGGACGGCAGAAATTGTCTTGTTCCCCCTCGACGCGACGCCCGGAAATAAACAATGAGCACGCGTATTTATTGTCCGGGACAACGTCGATCGGAGGCTCTCCGGGCTCCTCCGTGATACCGATTTTCCGAATCGCGGAGCGGAACAGCGACACCATTGCACAATCGTCGCGACGTCGTTCGTCGACGGTCGCCGATTCCGCGGCGCACCATATCTCTGTGCACTACGATTCGAGACAGAGAGCGAGAGAGAGAGAGAGAGAGAGAGAGAGAGAGAGAGAGAGGAGTTTCTCTCCTACTTCCCGGGTGAAAATATTCAATTTTTCTTTCGCGGAACATTGCGACAGTTCGATTCTTGTCGTTTAACCCCTTGCCTTTACACGGTCAGACGAGCAACGCGGATAACGCGCGTGCAACGTCTGCAACGTTGACGATCGCTATGACGCGACCCGTGCGTTGAAACATTCTTTTTTCTAATTTTTTTTTTTTTTTTTGGTCCTAAAGTGTGAGATTAGGAAATGCCATTTTCTAACATAACTGTATTTCGTTTTTTGGAAATATCGTGAAACGTTTTTGACTTGCGAGTCCTCCTCCCACTCTTGAGACCCCCACCATGCTTGTACGGAGTGTGGGAGAAGGGGTGGGGGACATATATAGGAGGATGTCTCCGGAAGAGATAAAAGGTGGTGGTCACAAATCGTCTCTAGGTGAACGTGCTTCCTAGGCTGAATTCTGAACGGCATTAAATGACCTTGAACGACCTTGGAAGATGACAGTGTTTTGGTCATTGAGTGCGTCACGGGATGGGCTATACGTTTACCTAAATAAAAACATACGGTTCCGTATGAGAAGAGAGCAGAGGTCACCTTGAAGGAAGCACGTCCACCTGGAGGAGCTTTGTGACCACCATAAGATGTCTCCCCCGAAACAGAGTAAGTTTGGATCGTTTTATTTGAAATAATTACTCAAGCAACAATTTTCTAAACTTCGATTGCAGGCTCAGAGATAAAAACGATTGCGAAAAGTAATTTTTCGTATTTTCTTCGCAGTTCTGATAAAGAGTAACACTTTTTGAAAAGTGATTCTAATTTCAACGGTGTGGGAACAACAATTTTTATTTAGCACCGAGATCCGCAGTCAACTAATTACATTTCCAGCATTCCAGAATGTCAGCTAAACTGAAAACCTATCCGCCAGACACGACTGCGATTCGTGAAAGCAATTCACGTGCAGACGTGAATTGCTTTTATGAATTTCTTCCGGACGAATGGCGCTGAAAGCTCGTTTCGACTGGCAGCATCTCGGCTAATTCCGAGTTTCTCCTGAAGAAAGTTTTGTGGGTCATTTCTAAGACCGCGGGGATCAAGACAAGGTACAAAAAAAAAAAAGAGAGTCAATTTTTCGAGTCGTCAAGACCAGGAAACCCCTTCAACCTCGAACTCTACTACTTTTTTTTTCGCCCTCGGAGCACGGCAGCTTGCGAGGCTGTGTATCCGAGTCGAGATAATGGTAGGTCGTCGTAAATAAAGCACTCGTTCGCCGAGAACCCTGCCACTTGGTCACACTTTTAAAGCGGAGAAGGAAGGCTCAGCGTTTGTCTTCTCTGGTTACGTCTTTTTGTCTCTCTCTCTCTCCCTTTCCCTTCCTCTATCTCCTTTTCCTCCTTTCCCCCCCCCTCTCTCTCTCCTTTCCCTGTCTCGATCTCTGTGGATTTACCCCATTAGATGGAATTATGTTTATTCGGCTGGGTATTTAGGAGACAGATAGTGAAACGGCTGAATTAGCAACGGATGGAATAAGTTGCTGCGTTATTAAGGCGAGTTAAACGCAACGCGGATCTCCGAGCCATTACTAATTAAAAGTAAAAGGAGGACTTAACAGTTACGCCTGCTTCTCAGCCGGTTAGTCAGCCGGAACATCGCGAAGGAACGCGGTTTAACGCCGTTTGATTTCTGTCTATCCGATAGCTCGCGCCGATAGACGATTTTGATTTATTTATTTATTAACCCTTTAACTTGTCCATTTAACAAATACAATACAATATTGTCACTGATACACCATAGGCCAAAGCTGTTCTTGCCCTGGGGATATACAGAACGGCGGGCACGAAGCCACGCCCCTGCGGGCACCAAGCCACGCCCCTGCGGGCTAGCTTGCATGTACTGTGCGTGCCGCGCAAGAACTCTCGTGAAAGGAACGCGGAGCTGATTGGTCACGCCTCTGAAGGGGCACGCCTCTAGCTGCTATATTTGCTACAGCGGTTGCACATACTATGTAGCGTGTGACGTCATAGCCTAGGCATTGGCCTACTGGAACGTCAACGGTGGGGATGGGCGGAGCCAGCGAGTGCCCCCTCTGTCGTGCATACTTCTGTGCTGGTAGGGAGAGGGTAACTATTTCCCCTCGATTCGTGCTCCCTCCCCTCATCTGGCGACATCCTCGCATGTTTTGTTCCCCCACTCCAATTTCCCCTTCTACCATCGCTATTGCCCACGCTTCCGCCCCGCGGTCACGTGACTGTACTGGAGGAAACCAAGTGGAGCGTAATCATCAAATGTTACTATTTGATCATAGCCTTTTCAACAGGAATACTTTCGTTCGAATTATAATTATAATGCTTTGATTAATAGGTGAAATTCTGCTGCCACACGTCGGATCGATTATAAGCATCGAGATCCGTGCTGTTGATTGAATGAAATCCAGTAGAGAGATTACTCAATTATTTCACCGTATCTCTCGTTTTCCAATTAAAATTTCCGCAATTGCACCGCCCGCAGAAAAATATTACCCGTCTTTTTTCGAACTCCGAACGACACGTTTTTCACGATTTAACGGTACGAGCTAATTTATCTTGGATTAATATCTATATTAATATTTGTGTCGGGTGTAATGCAAAAATTTATTACGTCGTGATATTCAGACAAATTGGTTTTGTACGCAAAAACTCGTCGCAATAATATATCAAGAGGGCGCGCAATTAATATTGCTAAAATTTGATTGAACGACCGGTTCTAATATTTTTAATTTACGACAGTCGAGATTGTAAATGTGCATTCGCGAGGAATTCAACACTTCGGATGTGTATATATTACAAAAAGAATGGCCTAAGAATTTCGAGAGACACATTCTTGTTGTTTCTGTAAAATAAGGGAAAATGGCCACCTCTAGCCTGCTCCGCAAACCTAGCGTTAATAAAACCACGACAGCTTAGACTCGTCGTTTCTGCGACTATAGTGCTCTGAATTTTCTGGACAGGTTGGCACCGGTGTGATTCCCACGGGAAGCCAGCTTTTAAATTCCTTCATATTTTATGCGTCCGTGGTCCCTGTACAGAATTCAAGGGAATCAGCATTTTTTTTTAAACGCAGAGCTGGCTGTATCAGTCTCTCAAGTATATATTGTCCGATCATCCGTTTCTTCGGGCATACCGTAATCGCGTGAAATTTCCAACCCTTGCGCATGATAGCCATGAAACTTTTTACGAGCAGCTATCCGCTGAAAATCCTTAGATTTTTCCTCGACTCTACGTCGTAAAATTCCGGATTAATCCATTGACTCGACGTTATTCTACAATGTTCACTCCGCTGAATAATTAACCTCTCTGAATAGTGCACCTCTCTGCATAATGTAGAATGTTGGTTAAACTACGATCAGAACGGCCAAGTATAACGATGAAGAGTTCCCTTATTCGTCGACGCACCCGAGAATCTTCGAGACTCATTCGATTAATCGAACTTGCTCGTAACGAGGAGCGTCAGCAAAATTGTATGTTTGGATTTTTTACACCCATAAATAGCAGAGCAGATTATATGTACTTTTTAACAAAATTGAGTGGGTGAAATTTAAAATAATATTGCTAATGGTAGTGACATAATCAGTAAATATCGGGATATGCGAGTTTTATGTGTTTTTCGTTAATAACAACAAAGCCGTAGAGAACATTTTCGCAAAGGAAACAATTACCAGAAATCTCTTCAGGAATCAGCCCTTTTAAGGAAACACAATACTTTTGGTGCACCCTGTGTAGTGTTCCTGATTTCTCAACATTTTTCGTTTCTCGAGAAATGAGAAATAAGACTATATTTCTCGAGAATTCTCGAGAATTTTTAATAAAATAAAAAAATATTGGGTAACTTTTACCAAACTTTTATAAAGTGAAACATTACGCTTTTGTATTGAAATGACTTCTTAAGAAGCATAATGCGTCTAATGTAGAATCAGACAATCTACTTCTTTTTTTTTTTTGTAACAAAATCTGTAGCCGTAGAAAAATTTGTTTCATTTTGTGTGGATGTTGGCTTTATCGTATACAGAACATCCAAAAGTTTGCTGAAGATTGGGTATCCTTTTTTCAATGGACTCAAAAATTTGGAATTCCTTTGTTAGAGTCCGGAATTTATTTTCTTCTGCCGCTAAACTCTTGACACTAAATCCTTGAAGGCTGTCTGCAATTTCTAATTCTAACTGTTTTTCCAGTGATAGTTCCTCATTCTGAGAATCTGAAAGTTTTTCACTATTTTCATAAGAATCATTGTTATATTCTCCAAAAAGTCTGCTTAGAATTTGTTTTGCCATTTTATACATATCTGCCTTGGATGTTAAATAAATAAAATGTATCTTCTGAATCTTTTTGCAGAGATTCCGGATTATGCAAATATTTTATAAGGGATACAAAACACAATCTTGTCTCTTCTGTTAGATATTTCTTCTTTAATAACAACAAGAAACTCATTACTCAATTCAGTATTCAGTTTTTCTAAAGTTTCAAATAAGAACTTAAGAGAATTTAAGAATATATATGTTATAAAATAAATGAGATTCATAAGAATTTTCCTAAATTTTAATTTCTCGAGAAATACTGGAATTTTTCTCGAGAAATGAGAAATAATCAATTACAAAATTTCTCGAGAAGGAACACTAGCCCTGTGCGTACAGGAGAAAGTTCTTCAAAATGACGTTCTTGACGAAACGAATGACGCGTGTCGTTGACAAAATACCTCACCGTCGAACGCGCGAACATTTATCAAACGATTTCGCCGAGGTACATAATAACTTCGGTATTAAGGTGGCCAAGGTGTCCCATTTTCTTCGGGCAACAATCCCAAAAAGAGCAATTTCCCGGCCATAGTTCAGAAGAACGGCGTGCCTCGCCGGACGGCAAACAATAGCGTTCAGAAATTCAACGGGCGAAACCTCATCGCCCACGTATGCAAATGAGAGAGTTTCCTCGCGCAGCTGCCTGACGGCCTATCCGTCGAGGAGAATGCCGTGGCAACTCGATCTCTTGCTAAATTTTTTGTCCTCTCGTTAACGCGGTGACAATAGAGTTGCAGCCTGCGCCGTACACATCGGCGACAGTTGTGAGTGGCGTCCAAAGGAATGGAGGGGAGGAGGAGGATGTTGGAACGTGGCGGCCGTGTCACAACTTAAACGGCTGTCATCCCTCGGAAAAAAAAGAGGGAAAGAGAGTGAGAGAGAGGGGGAGAAGTTTTTGGGTGAAGGGACCGTGATAATATTATGTCGGTGGTCCCCGACGCTCGGGGGCCGAGTATTTGCTCGACGTGTCTGAGGTTTGTATCTTCAAAGGGTCAAGCACGCGCCCTCCTTCCCTTTATCTCGGCTCGCTCCTTTCTGGTCCCCGTATGGGTCCATATGGCGCGGAATGTATAAATAACGCGTCGGTTCCTTCTATTGTGGGATAAGTAAACCTCGGTGAACGGCACGGGGACGCCGAGGGCCACGTAGAAAGAGAGCGAAAGAGAGAGAAAGAGAGAGAACAGGGGTCGGGACACAGATGAAAAAGGGGTCGGCCGGGCGAAGAAAAGCACACTTCACGTCGGTATGCTTGACACGGCGGCAGAAATGAGAATGAAAACGTGATACTGCGTACGGGAGGAAATTGGTACGGGCCACGGCGTCGGCGTCGGCGTGGCAAGTGTTGGCGGGCCAGGGATGATCGTTGCGAAATGATGATATATCGACTGGATGAAAAGAAACGCCGACGGTGAATCACACACACACACACACACACACACACACACACACACGTGGAAGGATGATCGCGCGCCGCGTGGAAATAGTTTTCAATCGATACACCGCCGAGAGAATGAAACCCGGAACCTCTGTCGGTCCGCGAGAAAGAAAAAAAAAGGAAAGTCAATGGGAAAGGGCGCAGGCAAAAAGGGACAGGACCGCTGTGCTGCCCAGGGACTCTTTCATCCTTGAATGTCTTTCCCGATAGTTGTGTGAAGCTTGTTCCCTCGTTGAAGCTTTGAGATAGGGGTACCAGCGACCGCAACACCGGCGACTGGTCTAACGAGAACAGATTTCGCCGGTCAAAGCCGGCCGAGCTTTTAATTTCTTTACTCCCGCGATGCATTATTACCGACATCGATTGTTTTCGATAAACTCTTTGACAAGGATCCTCCTCTCTCTCTCTCTCTAGTAGTCCTCCTCCTCCGTCGATGAATATCGATGGCGACGATGCTTTTCTCTGTTCTCGGTTACTTTTTTCTTTTTTTCCACCGCCATATTGTCTGCGCGCCCAACGATATTTGCATTCTTACGGGAGCAAAGAGAACGTATGGATATTAGCGGCGAGAAAGGTTATATGAATATGCCGACCGTGCCGGGCACCGTAAATCACCGGCAAAACCGAGCCGGAGAGGGTCGTCTCTCTGTGCGACTCGCACTTTATCACGGCCGGTATAACGAAGACACGAACGATCTGCCCGCCGGGAAGAATTAACGTTGACAGGTCTTTCTTCCAGGCCGAGGCACGATTATCTCTGCCAACTCCTTGAGAATCTGGATTATGAATTAATTATCGTCGTGGAAATGGCGGGGCCGCTTGGCAAGCCGGACGGTTTTTCGATGACAAACAGGGAATAATCGCAGTAGTTAGCGAAAAGACCCCGGACCGGGCGGCGCGGGACGAGGGGGAGACACGTTCATGTTGGATAAATTGATCGTTCCAGTCTTCGGGCTCGCGGCGCTTCATTAAAAATTTTCGACGCTGCCGTCCGTTCATTAAACAGTAATTTTGCAGACTCTCGTGTTTTAATTGGACCGTCCAGTATTTCCGACCTGTTTGGGGTTTCACGTGGCCGCGACTATCGATTCGACCGTGTCTAGAATTTGTTAAGCTTTCGTCTAGTCCGCAAGCTCGTGGTTTTAGTGCTGGCCTAGGTCACTTATGTCGGAAGCGAAATTTCATTCTTTCCAATACTCGTTTTCTCTCGTTGGTGCTTCGAACGATGACGTGCCAATGATTGTATATTAGAACAGTCGCTTTGATATGGATTCCAGAATTTTTTCAGATTTTTTGAAAACCTATCTGGAGGTTTGTCTTGGTTGGACATTTTTGTAACTAGACCGTAGATCTTGAGAAATATAAAAAGAAATATTGAATTATCAGTAATCATTGAGAAATATTAAAATATAAAAATTAAAGTGCAGAAGAATTTAGGGATATACTGCATTTACTCTATATATGTCGCAACTGCCTAGCAGATACAAGTCCCAGAACTACCCCCACCCCGCAAGGGGCCAAGGACCGAGGCCTCTGAAGAATAGTGTCTCCTCGCCGATATACGTCCCTGGCTAGAGACATATATCGAGTGAATACTATAATTATAATTTCATCGACTTTTTAATATAATTAAAACAGAAAATATATTTTAACCTCGGCCTGTGACTCGACGACAACGTTCATTTTGCATAAAGGTTCATAAAATTTCAATTTAATAAGTAGTTTGTTCGCGAGTAATGTATAGACACATCGATTCTCGAATCTAGGCCGTGATTAATTTCAATTAATGTCGTTAATAAGCCAACGAAGATGAAATCAGTGCATTATCATAATTAGAATAAGTAACTACTGCTCGAGCGTAAACAAAAGCGAATAAAATGACTGGGGAAATATAGCATCGAAATAACTCGATGTTGTTTGTTTCGAAGCATGAGAATATAAGAATATTAAATAATATTTCGAGTATTCGTACGTTAGAATTTTCCGTTGCAAACATTATCAATTTCCTGTTGACGCAATTTCGTAACTACTCTTGACGTATCGAAGTTATAACACTTATTGGAGTAGCGGGTACCATTTTCAGGATTAAATGGAGTTCCCGTTGGATCGTGTAGATTTATAGAGGGGCATATTTCATATTTCATATTTTAATCTGTTATGGAAATGTTCCAAATCTCCCAACATTTATGTTCCGAGTGAAGCGAACGCGCTTGTTTATAATATTATCGATTCTTCCGAAGTGCAGACATTTCCGTGTGTTTTATTAAACTCGTATCAAAAATGTTCGCGCAATTATCTATCCATAATTCGTATGATCGGAAAATCAAACATTTACGTTGTATTAATGCATAATCGACAAAATAACCAGAATTGGAAGTATCATTGAAAGAAAAACACTAGAAATCGTTTATTGAGATAAATCATTACGACATGAAGAAGACAAACAGAACAATTTTGCCTTAAAATAAATCCTCTTTCATTATTATTAACAACAAATCGGACTCACTTAAAATCAGCTGCAAACTGTCACAGTATTTTATTTTTTAATAACAGTATTCATCCACAGCAAGTGATCAGAGCCACAGCATGAATAGTATAGTTATTGTTCATGAGTTAATGTGATGACTCTCACTAGAGTCGAATAAGGGCTAATGCAAGGCATAGGGGCCATTAAAAATCCGGCGATTTTATTCTAAATGAAGTACGTTGTAGTCCATGTGAAATTAGGGGGGGTTTAAGTCATCATTTTGCCTGTTTACAATTAGTTTAAAAATCACAGGCCTCCGAAGTTTGCCATTTTTGCCCATTTTGGCGAAAATAGGTTTCACTTACGAATTTTTATCTCGGGAACTGTTAGTCCGATTGAGCTAAATTTTTTTTTGTTTTATTCAAAAAGGATCGAACTATCGTAAAATAATTTTTTCAACTAAGATAATTAACTTTACAATCTCGAAAAACGTAAATAAATTCTTGTTTTGCGTTTTTTCCAAGATGGGCCAAGGTTTTTTAAACTTTGAAAAAATAGGTCAAATTCCTGGAAGTTCTCTCGCCAGAATGAGCGCTTCAGCCGCGTGTTTTAGGTGGGCGCTCCGCTGTTATGGTCGTCGCCGATGGTGTCGTCAAAAACTGATAGATTCGGCACTGTTTCGTCTTTTCGAAATTATACCGACCGGTGTCCCGGTAATACGATCAGCTGTGCCGTATGACAGCGCCATTTTTCTTGTCGGCCAATTGCAGGTCACGTAGATGGTGCAAGGCGAGCCTCTCTCGTCCACGTACATAGGTACGTATCGCACGTACATTTTTGGCACGGCTGAGAACACCGGCAGCCTGCTTACTAAGAGACACGTACGCGCCCTACACGTGGGCTACATCTTCTCCGCGACTCAGGCTTGCCTCTTTCAAAAGAGACACTCCGTCTTCCCGGACAAATTTCAGCGTGATTCACGGCGATACCAGAATTAGGGGCATTTTTCATTTTGCTACGGCGACCTCTCGCCGCCGAGTCCCGAACAAACGTGCTGCCGTGCTTCCAAACTTCATCTTCGGATCCTCTCTCCAACAAAAGGCTGCCGCTTCCGTGCTACCAGATCTTACTTTCAAGTATCGTGTAGCTACCACACACACACACACACACACAACTAAAGCGACGCGACTCGAACAATTGTGTTTGACACCTCACCGTGTTGCACAGTGGGACAAATTTCTCATTCTGGCTGGACCAAAATCGGAAATCGTCTTATCTTGTTTACGCCACTTCCAAATGTTATTTTACAACTTGAAATTTGGTTCCACAGTGTTTCCAGAGTAGAAAAAGAGATTGCATACGTTGAATAAAGCATTTTCTATTCGTATACATAAATATAACACATATAATTATAATATTTTTTTGGCAAAATTTATGATAAATAGCACATATTAAAATATAAATAAAATTATTGTATAGTATTAACACGTTCGGCGCCGCGTTACCCACATTTGGGTGACGGAATTATTTGTGCAGGTTTTAAAATGAATTTTTACTAAACTTGATTAGGATCTGTAACATGCAAGACAGTTGGAGGATTACTCAGTCTCGTACATTTAAATGTTTGCAATTTTTATTTCATTGAATAACTTACTTTGAGTTTATGGAACTTTTAGGGTTTTTAGTTGGGCGCCGAACGTGTTAAAGTATTCTGCAATTGTGTGATAAGTGTGATAATCTGTATAAGTAAACACACTTTGAGTTAAAATAACTTTTTTACAGATGGACGAAACGACTTCAATTTTTCTGTAGAGCTAGGAGGATTAGTTGATTAGAGGATGTGTAATGAACATTTTGAAAAAATCGTATTGAGTCGGCATCGTGAATGTCGTTGATTTGTAGGCCTGAATTGAAAATGAGGCGGTTAATGTGTTTTGTAGGTCCAATTAAATTATGTACATCTGTGCATGAGTCAGTATGTACATTACAGTATACGTGTGCGCAAAAGGTCCTGGAACTCAGCTGCTTGATTTGTAGAATGAAAACACTCTAAAAGTGATACGGTATACGGATAAGTTAGCAGAGCACCGTGGTTGCGATGGTTAACCATTAACTGATGCGATTAGATCTCTCAGACCTGATGAAACTATTCGAATCAAAGGCTACCCTCGGTGGAAGTAAAATTGCAGCGGTTTTACCAATTTCGTCATTAGGCGTCTCCTATCTAAACGACTCATAGCGTAACATCGATAAAACAATTAAAAAATTGTTGGGTTACGTTACCCAATCCCATTGTGCATTCATAACTCATTACTAGACAATTTTTAAAAACGTGGAATGAAATAAAATAATAAAAAAAAAATTGTACTAACTTCTCTCGAATTTTATATTATAAAAATCCGCACTTTACTCATTATACATATGTAGATTGACGTTGAAATAGACGACTCATTAAGTAATTGTTCTCTTAATCGTTCTACTTCGTACGAACTCGAATCATTTAAGTAAAACGTTAGAAAAAGTTAATCTTCTCCGAGAAATTTTTGTTTTGGTCAACCATTTTAATAAAGATTACCTCTAGAACAGGACACGAGTGAAAGGTCTCACAAATAAACAAAAAAATGCGCATTTTTGCCAGGAAGCAAATCCCCCGATTCGTTTTTCCAGAAATGATGAAACACCGAAAAAATGTCATCAATTTCGAGGGAAATGAGAAATAGGAATTTTTTGCACTCAGTTCACAAGTACTCTACCCAAAGGGTTCTGGGCCCTTTTTTCCCCACAGCGGAGGAAGTAACTACAAAAATGGTGAAAAAGAGGAAGCACAAAAGCCTGGGCTGCGTTACCTTTTATATTACAATCTACCGTACATTATATTTAATCTCTGCCTTTTCATAAGGAGCGGCACGACCCCTTTTATCCAAGAAATCCTGCAGAATTGTAATATATGTAACTTGAGAAAAATAGCGGGGAACAGAAAGACTACCGGATATATTGCGCGCGTTCGCTCGGCTTTTCCTTCGAATATTAAACACTTGTAATCCCGGTCTGTTCGACGGGAATGTAAACGACGAATGGTTCGTCGATCGACAGAGACGATCGTTCAGCCGTGGGATATATCAAGAGGTGATAAAGTCACGAGCCGATCCTCGATTTGACGTTTAACGCGGTCGATATATTTTTGAGCTCCTTTGAAGGACAGCGAGAGGTTAAATGGATCGCCGCGCGTGCAAATAGGAGGCCGGGGGTCCCGCGTGCAGCAGGACAGGCAACAACCGATTCACGCAATGCAAATGAAAATCTTATGCAGTGGCCGGCGCATTGGTGAAGTGTGTGCACGAAGTCCGCTTTCGAGTGCGGCCCGGCCGCGCTGCGTTCAACGTACCTAGGCGCGCACGGTGAAAACGAAGCGGGTGCTTGTGTCCTAACACAGTCCTGTTGACATTGCATTAGCCTCGGAATAATTATTCCCGTATCGATCATCGTGTCGGTTGTAATTGGTTTCGGCGTGACTGAACGACCCGACCCGACCCGACCCGACCCGACCCGGTCACTTAAATTGCAGCGAATCGCTCGCAGGATATCCTCCGAACCAACCATCCCCACGGTGAAAAGTGTCGCCATTTTCCACCGAGTAATAAATGAAATTTCAACAGGGGGAGGAAATTTTAATTATTTCACGGCCTTATCACGTTTTTGACTACTGAATCTGCAGAATTGTGAACAAGTGCGAAGAAATTATTAACAATAACACTAAAAAAAAAACTAGTGGAATATATTTTCCGTTTTGGTAATCATGGTACTACCAATTTTTCACAAATATCTCGGAAACGAAGGCGGTAACATGATAATGACCTTGACAATATACTTGAAGGTCATCAGAATCGGTGAGGAGTTCTCCATTCTGCATAATTAACCTCAGAGTCCTCTTGTGTCCACGTATAAAAGAGTTTTCAATTATAAAAAAAAATCGATCAATTTTTGAAGCAGTCTTGTTATTTTTATTGGACTGTGAAAAAGTTAATTGAACTCTAAAAGACATCGAAATCGGGAGACCGTTCCGTACGGTGTAATTCGATGCTTGTGTGACCTATCTCAGGAAATTACGTGCTAATTACGCCGGTAATGCGCGTAATGTGCCAAATCTCTTCAGCAATGTATTACATCAAATCCTACGGCTGGGAGTATTATCTGTAAACACCGATCATTTCTCATAGTTATCGAAAACGGCGGTGTAATTAATACTGTCTGCACGATTATAGGGTAATGCGCATCGATTAGTTCCAAGCATTTACCACACTGTTCAACCAGGACAATTGAATGATCTCCGATCAGTAGCATTTTCCGTGTATCGTGCCTTCGACTGCTGCTACTGTTTCAATCAAATTTATTCAATGACATTTTACACACTTTAACTATTCTTTTAATCCCCCTAAGCTAATACCACAATCCTGAACTGCGAAGTGACTTGCAAATTGTTTTCTATACAAAATCCATAACTATGATTCTTAAGAATTACCATTCGTACAGTAGACGCGAGGTTACAGTGTTTACTCTATATATGTCGCAAACGCCTAGTCGATAAAAGTCCTTTTTCGACGTTCGGCGTGGACCAAAGAATCCTACACGATACATGTCCCTGACTGGACCCGAATTTTGGACATATATCGAGCATGCACGGTATTATTCCAATTTAAAATATATGAATCCAGTGTAGGAAAATTTAATCTTTATCCAATATTTATCTGTCTTTCTTCATTTTTTAGACCGCGAATTTTTCGGCAAAATAAAATGTTCTAAACGTTATCAACGGAGACTCAGGTTGAACAGAAGATTATTTCGACCGTGTCGATGAGTCGAATATTTTTGCGTTGGAACGCAAGCAATATTATATTTTATCAAATTGGATGGTTCCATTGTGCTTTTCACATTCAGATTCGCCGCGAACGCATAAAAACCCGCAGTCGATTTATCATATTCCGTGATCGCTGTTCGCACGGTATAACAACTGTTTGGCGTATCGGGACGACGAGAAATTTAAATAAAAATTCATTTCGTAGTCGTATTCAAATTACTTCCGTGCAAATAACTTCTATCGCGTACTACAATGAAGATAATGACGGGGCGGGATGAGTGACAGAAAATCGGATATCCTCCGACGGCGCGTCACGTCGCCAGACTGGAAATTCTTCCGCGGAATTCCGAACCTGGATTATTACATCAACGTCATGACAGTACGCTAGGATTCTTTCTCCGGATTTTCAATCTAGTCTACGGCAGACTCAGATTGTATTTTCCTGATCTGGAATTATAATTCAATCCCCCCCCCCCGGTGGGCAACTGTCGCCGATTCTATGACGAAAGTAATGTCTACTTACTGTGACAAATGAATTATTTTCTTGCCGGATTTCATCAGAGAAATCACGAATATGGCCCCGAACATTTTAATATCAGGTTGGTGCTGCATACAAAAGTCTGATTTTGAACGTTAAAGAGGCATAACTGTGTTTTAAAGAAATCTTATTCCAAAAAAAAAAACAGTGACAATACCTAAGTATTATAAATTAATTCGGGGGGCACAGTAAAAAAAAAAAAGACTCGAAATACAGAAGAAACTCATTTTCTTTTATTAATATTGCAGTTATACATACAAAATAACATACGCATTTAGTGCTTACTCGATATCTGTCCAAAACACGGGTCTAGCCGGGGACATATATCGTCCAGGAGGTCTCTGGAGGCCTCGGTTCATGGTTCCTTTCGGGGTATACCCGGCGGCAGTGGGGATAGTTCTGGGACTTTTATCTGCTAGGCCTTTGGGACATATACCGAGTGAACTCTGTAACTTGAGACCAAATCCCCATAAGCCACTGCGCGCGTCAGGTCTCAACTCTCGGAAATCAGACTGTCAATATGTAGGTGTATCTAACACACGTACGTGTTTATAATTTTATTTTTAAAAAATCCAGCGTCGTCAAGGGTTAAAAAGGGTTAAAAAATTACATAGATTACCGCAGGCTCCCCTTTTTTGTATGCAACTCGCCCGCACCCCCAGTTCGTGCAGCAAGTCAAAAACTCGTGTTGTTAGGCTGGCGAAGTGTGTCACCAGTGTCAGCCGAGGATATAAGGGCGAGGGGGTTGAACGAGAACGCGTACTACGTATCAGCGTTGCAGAAGAAGCATTGAACCGAGTTTCAGTTACTTAGCCCGTACGGTAGAGTGGATCGTCGGCGATGGAGAGGCGAATCCGAGGAGGAAAGAACACAACGGGGGTGTATACTTTATTCGTGTGTATACCTGAACCTGCTGAAGCCCGACCGAAGCGGGGGGTGCATTCAAAGCGACGAGAAAGGAGAACGGTTGCGCCGGGGGTTGGTGGAGAAAGGGGCCGGAAGTCGACTTTACGAGCAGTTACACACATCCTGGGAGTTGTGTCTCGGATAGTGGAACGAGAGAATTAGCTACCCCCTTGTCGGTTTATTTCATGGGGAAACGTCGGAGGAAGGGGGTGAGGACGCGGTCGGAAAAAACTGACACGGCTATGTCAGAGAATGGTCGACCGGGTTCGGTTAACTCGCGACGAGTGGCGTTTCGAATTTCCCTTATTACCAGACATCCCGCGCAACCCCCTCTCCCCCACCACCCCCACCCCCACCCCCTCGATGGTACGGCGAAGTCTCCGGACTGAAGTGCGACAGTACAATTTCCGCGGTTTCGAAACTTTAAAAGGCCGCGCGCGAGCGCTGCGAATTAAAACGTCGGAAAAGGGGGTAAACAAAATAACGCTCGAGTCGCGCAATTCACCCTCGCCCCGCGGCGCTCGAGTTCCGCTTCTCACTCGAATGGGGAAGAGGACTTTTACTCCGCGGAGATAGATACCGAGCCCTCGGATGCTCACCGACGAACGAGGGCCCCGGTGTGTGTATAAATTACCGTCGAGGACGAGCCCGCAACACAACAAGACCAAGAACCCCCGTCATTTTCCAGCTGCTCCCCCGCAACGACGCGACGCGACGCAGCTCGGCGGCAGGTCGCTTCCAATTTCCCCGATCAAACTGGCCCATTCAACGCCACGTACACGCACACGCGCTCCCCGATATATTGTCTCTGTCTGTTCATTGTCGGTGATCGATGCTCGTCGACAGTCACCTCGACGAGCGCCCCGATTCTTCCGTGAACGACGGCGAGCATGTCGCGAAACGGTTGTGTCTGCGTTTTGCGGAACCTCCACCACTCGGGTTGCGTCGATGAACTTCACTTTCTGGGACCAGAGATTTTTTAACTTTTTTTACACAGTTCTTTGGATCCAGGCGAGGAAATGCCAAAAATCGAGGTTTTGACGCGGGGAATTCACTGGTTCGAAAGTTATGGGTGTTTCAAAATGAGTGATCGGCAATTTCTCGTTGAGGTCTACAGGATTATACAGGGCGGTTGGTAACTGGTGGTACAAGCGGAAAGGGGGTGATTCTACGCGAAAAAAGAAGTCGAAAATATAGAATAAAAATGTTTCGTTTGAGGCTTTGTTTTCGAGAAAATCGAATTTAAATGTACGCGTAGGAAGTAGAATTGGTAGGTCATGGTCAGACGCAGCAGACAATTCCTATCGATTAACACGCGCATTGGCTGCATTTTCAAACTCAATGTTCTCGAAAACAAAGCCTGAAACGAAAAATTTTTATTCTATATTTTCGACTTCTTTTTTCGCGTAGAATCACCCCCTTTCCGCTTGTACCACCAGTTACCAACCACCCTGTATAAGAAGAAGTTGAAAATTTTTGGTCCCAGAAGGTGAAGTTACGTCTTATTAACTGACACATTTTGTAGAAAATATTTTTCTATGAGTCACTGTCGATTGACACTTTACGGCAATGTAAATGAAAATTCGGTATAAAATATAATTGTACAAATAGACTGTGGATTTTTATACAAAACAGAAATTGTATTAATCCGATGGTACAAGAGTTACATATTTGTTTCTTTTCATAACAACTCTAATGGGTTGAACATAATACAACAATATTGTAAATCCATAAAATCCGTAGCCTAAATTTGAAAGATTTAATTATTATCTTTATTATACGTACGCAGCGAACGGATTTCCTTCGACACATTTCATTTTGCACGACGTCCTATAGACGCAACATGGCGATCAATTAACAAATCTCGTTACCGAAGTCATTACGCAGTGCATCATGCATTAAATCAATTTTATAATGTTATTTCAATCACACGGCTGAAAATATCGACTAACGGGGTAAATGTTTAATTCACTTTAATACATGGTTTAATGAAATATCTGCTCATTATCGTGAAGAAACACGGAAGAATGCAGAAATTTTGATCTGCGACGCTCTTTACGCGAAACAACTCGGAAATTTCTTTTTTATTTCAACGCTTACCAAACAAATCGTTTTTCTAGGGAAACGCTGTAACCAGAATTTCGCAACGCGTGTCCGACGTAAATACCGAAGCGGAGAAATTTATTTTGAAAAAAATCAATCGGTGATGTATCGGAGAACGGTAGAAAAAAAAACTGGTTACGACCGCAACATAGTGCAGTTTATCAAGCATATTTTTTCTAGTGCCTTTAAATCGCATTTGCGAGGAGAAGGTTTAGAGTTTGCACGCGCGAGGTAGCCGCATCGGTTGCGATAGTAATCCGATTTCATCGGCAAAATGTGACAGTTAACGAGCGGAAATTAAATCTAGAAGAGCCCGCAGCATCCGACTTGATAACTTGAAATCGCCGGTGAAGCACTCGATCCCGCAGAAAGAAATGCTTTCCATTTATTTGTTATTACGAGTGCGTATTACAGACGTCAAACTTGTGATAAGCAAACTGCGGATTTTACCGAATCATGGTCTCTACGAAAATTCGATACACCTCGGCAATTAATCGACCTCTGGCTCCCATTTCTTAAATAAAATGTTAATGCTCGGCACGAGCAGTCCACTAATAAGGTAATCTGCAATTTCTAAAGTAAAAACGATTAAATGAACATTTCAAAGTGTTCGAGAATCGTATCCGTAAAATCTGAAAATTCATTTACCATCTCGTTAACTCTTCTCTGGTTATCACTGAAACGGAATTTCAACGATCACAATTTTTTCAGGAAGATTACAAGAGCTTTGAAAAATGTCGGTATACTACTTTGAACCTAATTAGTTTATTAAAGAAAGAAAGATACAGTGAACACTCGATAATCCTGGAGACGTATGCGAGCTGTGGCCTCTTACGGTGTATACGCCACGGTAGTGGGGATAATTTCCCGACGTTTAACGTCCAGGCCTTGGCGACATATATAGAGAAATATCCCTTGCAATTGAGGCAGACAATTTCTATTTTCCATAAAAATCCTCAGCCTAACCAACACCAGAACGTTTAGCTAGAAAACTAATATTATTCTACTGGTATGTTTTGGCGATATTCTTGTGTTGCGGATGTGTTAATTAACAATTGACGATACAATCAAGTATTATCGATTTTAGCGTACTATTTCCGTTGCAACAAAACGGTTCGGTATTATCGCGAACGGAGCGCTGTTCAATTAGTTGTCCATTGCCGCGGAGTCTGAAAGCGCATTTTCCATTGTTTCGTTTCTTGGGCATCTCCTTGCGCAATATTACAAATGATCAGTGAAATATGCTGCCTTACAAAGGGGTGCCTTTCTCGAATAATAAAATGCTTCTGCCCCTCTCCCCCCCCCTATTAATTGGCTACTGATAAAGGGGTAAATAGACTGGAGAAGTCCTTTGATGCCGGGAGTGCCTTCCAGCAATTTATTATTCGAGGAAGAAGCAAGGATTACTTTGACTCGCATTTAAATTCGCGCGGCATGCAGCGGCAGAGATATGCAACGCAAGAGAAAGTTTCGCTGGGAAGAAAGACCGGTAATGTTAAGCCGGATTTTCGCAATCTATTCGAAACCCTCCTCCGCTAACGACGTCTATATTCTCATCAAGCATCCCCCTCCCTCCCGCCCCCCTATTTTTCTTATTCCGCCGGAGTCGTTTGTTTAAAACCGCGCGCAGTTTCTCCGACGAACGAAGAGTATACTTAAATTTGAGAATGCATCGTGTACGCGTCCCGCTAGGTGAGAAGCGGCTGACGCGTCTGTTTATGGCTTGCTAATTCTACTTCGCGTAAACGCTCGCGTCGTCGCATAAATCGCGTTGTTTGTTAACTCGGAGCGTAAAATGGACTGCGGATTTTGTGTATTTATGACGAGACGGTGAAAATCTTTAAAGAATTTAAAAATACTTATTGCCTTGTTATTTTCAACTCGTTCAGAATTATTATATTTCTTACGGGAATGTGGCATGGTCTTAATACACAATTTAATTAATGAATAACCATACAATCTCAACGCGTTGCATCGGTAAGGTAGGTTTCCTACAATATTAAGGAAAAAAACACATACGCTGTTTTACTCCTATATATGTCCCAAATGCCTGGCCGATAAAAGTCCCAGAACTATTCCCACTGCCTCGGTCGCCGAGGAGTGTAAGATCGCGTGGATCGAAGAATCTCCTGGCCGATATATGAGCCGTTCATTGCACAAATCGATTAACTCCATAAAACAAAAAGTTGAGAAATGCGATGAAATAATGTACATCGTTTTTTAAAATTCCCTTTATAATATAAATTCAAATAAATATTGTAGAATGCATAAATACAGATGTAGCTTCCATCTAATGGTATATAAACTTAATAAGGAAGAATAGCCAAAAAATAATCGTCAGTAATGTTACAATTTTTATGTGACTGGTGGAGTTAATCGATTTGGCAAGTGAAAAAAGTAATAAAGTTAAATTCAGTGTTTAAATTTTTATGTTTTTTATTACAGAAAAAGTTAATTATTATATATTTTTATTACAGATTTTCCATAAAAATGAATATTAACAGTTCTGTTATGATATATTATTTGTGATTAATTCATCAGCAATATACATAATGTCTTCTTCGTCAGCTGTATGTGAGGTCTCGTCATTTCGACTTTTTGTCAAGTTTTTATAGTAATCATGTTTGACAGGAGGAATGAATTTTAGCAGGTCCATCATGTCTCTCCTTTTTTCCCTTGTCACAGTTCTACTTTTAGGATATAATAAAGACTGATCTACGTTTTTCAAACTTTGTGGTCTACCTGCTATAGATTTCGTTATATTAATGGCATTAAATTCTGAATCTTCATTATAGTCGTATTTGAATTGTACGAGGTAGGGTTTGGACCTTTCTAGCTATTCAGCGGTTGCTAGTGCATTTGAGTTGCATTATAGCAACGATTTACATTAGAGTACGGAGATAATCAAAATGGCCTCTGAAATAAATTATTTATTATTCAATGGCCAACAAAATTTTGTCGTTCAATGGCGTTAATCTTTATCATTCAGGAAAGTTGCAAGTGCTTTGACACTTAAATTTAAGATTTTTCAAAAAGTGGAGTTAATCGATTTGTGCAGTGAACGGCTCATATGTCCGTGGCTAGACCCGTGTTTTGGACATATATCGAGTAAACGCTGTGTCTATGCAGCGCCTGTGACTGCAGACAGTTCTCGTTTCGCATAAAAATCGGCAATAGTTTTTGTTGCATAAATAATAATTTCGCGCAGCTACCGCGTCTGCGAGGCAACCGAGTATATTGAGGATACTGCATTTTTAAGGGGCGAGTGGAACTTTATCGGACAGTGGCTGTACACGTGGTATTTGGCAGCATACGTGGAGCAGACAGTTCCGATGGAAGCGCTTTCTTGGTGACGTTTTCCCGTAAGAACACCATCGCCTAAGTGGTCAGAGGGTAGCAAGGAGCCAACTTCATATAAAGTGCCACTGAACTAGTGATATAGGTTTACCGAGCGAACTTCGGGCTTATGGGAGGAGCTACGGGGAATCAATAAGGAACTAGGGCACTCATGGAAGTCCTTATTGTTAGTTAGCCGATTATGTTGATCTTCCGAACGAATACGCAATAAGATACCTTCGGTGTGATATTCAACAAAAATTTCTCTTTTTACCTTGACGCGCATTGATGATCCCCGGCCCACTCGGCACGTCTATAGCACTCGAAAGGATGATTCTACGGTAACAAGTAGGGCGGACGTATAGAATCGAATTCGCAGGATGCACCTGTGCTCCGTGTTGCAGAAATGGTCAACCATTTTTAGCGTGCCGCGTTGGCCGTGCGCGAGCATTTGTTGGATAAAATAACTCGGACGGATAACAATGTTTTACACACGACGCCATTTCTTCCTTCGTTCTATAACATTAATTAATCTTCCGAGTTTATCCAGATTGGCAGCCTCTGGTTGTACAATCGTCGCGTGGGGCTTTGGCCAATTTATGGCACGCCAATCATCGTGACATTCTCAGCGTGTGCGTACACCCTTCGGCGAAAAGATAGCGCGTGTATGCCGAGATTCTCAGAGATATACTCAAAATTTGTTTATAAATTTATCTAGAACTTCGTATTTTCTTGTAAGAGATTAAGTTCGTTATGCAGGGTGTCCCAAAATTTTGTACTTCCTTGACAAGAGTGATTTTTTAGATCATTCTTGAAGCTACTTTGTTTCTTTAAGGAGGTCGAAAGTGCACTTTGGAATTTGTGATTTTCAAGGTTTTCTATTTTTAAAAATTCGGTTTCGAGGCTAAAAATTCCGAGAAAATTCATGGATGTGCATTCTAATGGCTAAAGAATTTTCAATTGGAGAGGGTAAGAGAATTTTCTTCGTCACCCCATTACTACTCCCCGAATCGACATGTAAGGGTTGAAAATTGTCACAAAATATTTTCTTTGGACAAGCTATCGAATGGCCTATTGCAAATTCAATTTGTGATGGGGGGGGGGGGCACTTTCTCGAGCGAAGTTGAAAATTTGATGATTCTCCAAATTTCGACGGTTTCGCGTCGCGTGGCTAGGCGAGACAATTGCTTAAAGTTTAGCGAATGAGCGTTAAGCAGCGGAAGGGATACAGCGGATCGCGGCACGCCTCAGAAACCGAAAATTATGTGTAGGGAAACACGGGAGCGTTACACGACAGCTGTCGCAATAATGTAATTTCGCGGGGAAAATGTAGCAATTAACGAGCTCGCGTGTTCCCCGGGGAGGAGGGCGGTTATAACGATCCAATGGAAGGAGGGCGAGCGTTGCATGCGATGCAGCCACTTCGTGTCCAACTGGAGTGCACGCGTATACGTATGTGCACACGCGAGAGAGCACTCATCGCGTTATGTAAGCGTGGTATGCAAGCAGCGCGCGACACATTCGAACGCCGCAGGGAAAGCAAATTTTCGATGCTGCGCGGACCTGAAAGATGCAGACCGTGGCGCGGCCAGATTCGGTTAGGCGAGCGCGTACACAAGATCTTTAAAGAAAAAAGGATCCGCAAATCCACCGGGACACGGTACACACGCGCGCGCGTGCACCGGATCGACGTAAAAACGCTCTGTCAACGTTGCAACGCATTGGATCTCGAAATCGAACCTTTCCACTTTGATTCGCAGTTTGCAAAATTCCCCGTGAAACAAAGAGCAACACAGTGTAACCATTCGCGCGAAATCGTTCTCCCAACGTGCGAATTGCGTCGCACCGACTGACGTCACACTACTTTCGCCGAGCATATAAAATACAGCAGAAAACTCGATTGGCAGCTCGCAAATCGACTTCCGATTTTATTTTGCTCTCCTCACCGCGGTCCCGTAGTTGTACCAGTCACTTATTAATAGCTTTCCCGTGCCTTGAACGATGTAAAATTAACACGAGAAATTGCACAGTATCGATTAATCAAACGTCCAAGTAGCTCCGACTAGATCAAAGTCAATAACAGAGCTTGATAACCGAGTAACCTTACCCTTGCACACCTTCTATTTACATTTCACATTAATTCGACGCCCTCTCTCGTATTCTACCCCATTTACAGTACACACACTCTAGACCACTAAGTTCTCTTAGCACGTATTTATTTTTATTTTTGAGACAAGACGATATTAATTTTAGCGGTCCCATTTATCAAGATGAGGGAGAGGGGAGGCGAGAGCTTAAGCTTGCATCACTGGATTCGTTTCTTCATCGATAGTACAGGGAACTAGGAGTGTGGGGGGGTCCCGATATTTCCGGGTTCGGGTCGGGTCGGGTCGGGAATTTTTCTCGCGATCGGGTCCCGAGGTAATTTCGGGCGCCGAAAATATGCTGCGCGCGTCTACCTTGAACGACAGTGCAATAATATTATCGGCATTGTGCTCGTTAAATTCGGAGAAGAACAACGCCAACCAGCCGACAATCTTTCCCGCGAATACCTCCGCTCGATACGCTCAAAGTTTATATTGTATCCACTTATCGATCGTTTACCAAGCTGTCGCAGCTCGAAACCGACGTTCCCCCGCGGCGCTCTAAACTGAACGGTTTAATTGTTCAGCAGCTACGTAAACTCCGTCGTCTATCATTCCCGTGATCTTGGGGATAAAGCCACTCGGTGTAATCGCTCAGCAAAACTTGGCTGCAAGGTCGTAAAAGCATCTCGAAGAGGCGGAAACAAAGTTAACAGATTTACATGGTAAGCTCCAGATGGTTCGGGGGCTAGGCGAGAAAGGGGTGAAAGAGAGATAGAGAGAATGAAAGTGTGGGGGAGGGGGGGGAACAATGCTAAATTGAGTCGCGAGGCGTTTACTCGCGCCGTGCCGCCTCGGTCGCGAATAGGAAAGTACTTCGTTTGAAACGTTGCCGCGAGCCTGCTCGCGGAGAAAAGCGGCCCGCGCGCGCTATTTCGCCGCGTATATTATAGCTGACGATATTCGCGAGAGGAAAAAACAACGCCGCCGCGGAAAACCGGCGTTACCGGAAGTGTGCAAAACGCGCCGCGACGCCGCGGCGCCGAGAAGCCAGGAAATCCCATTGCTGCAATAGGTTTCCAGCCTCTCCCCCCGCGAAACGGGCTATTGTTCCCTTCTAATCGCAGTATTCAACCACGCTCTGGGTCCTGGCTACTAGGCGGCGCTGTTCAAGATAAAGTTGTCGCGCCGGATGATTCATGCGACCCGCTGCGCGATGCCTTTTAAAAAAGAGTCCCGGACCTTTTAAGCGGTTATCCCGGCCCGACGGCTGAAAAACTGTGCGAAATTTAGCGAATCCTCCCAGTCGAAAGCTCGAGTAATTCGAAAATCATTTCAATTTTTCTATGTACGTGCGTAGATGGAAAAGATCGGTTAAGTCGACTTTTCTCACATCTATCACTCCTGCTTGGTTAAGGGGGGAGGGTCAAGTACACAAGCGTTTCTTCGCGAATTTGTTTTGAAGAGAGCATGATATTTCTTTATTTACAAAAAATTGTACGTTATTGTGCAGCATCTAGACAATCTATATCAATTTTGAGATCATAAAGATATTCATAAATAACTGAGCGAAAATGCGCTGTGCAACACACGGGTCGCTCTAATTATCTGAAATCACAAATCCAAAAGTTTTTCGTTAATATATAATAATACGCTTTGCATGCACCTAAATTTAAAGAAAAAAATTTTTAAATTACAAATTCTGCGCCACTTTGAAAAGAAGTCACAATTGTTTTTTATAAAGAAATGGTTATATAAACATTGTTAATTTCAATTTTTAAAAAAACTTTTAGGTTCATGCAAAGCGTGTTATTATATATTAACGAAAAACTGTTGGATTTGTGATTTCAGATAATTTGAGCGACCTGTGTGTTGCGCAGCGCATTTTAGAGGAGCCAAATCCAAGCAGCTGCTGCTCAGTTATTTATGAATATTTTTATAATCTCAAAATTGATATAGATTGTCTAGATGCTACACAATAACGTACAATTTTTTGTAAATAAAGAAATATTATGCTCTCTTCAAGACAAATTCGAGAAGAAATCGAGAAGAAACGCTTGTTTACTTGACCCTCCCCCCTTAATTAAAACCGTGCTAGGTAGTTCTTTTTGATGGTGATGTGTTTCGAGTGGTAGAGAAATCGTACAACTTGTTAATAACAATAACTCGTATTTTAATTATGACGACTGTACAAAGACGTGACTAGTTGAGAACTGATTGAATACAAACTGAAGACTGAAGAGATGTGAAATTGGTGGTGGAGGTGGTAAATGGTAGAGGGAGAAAATTGGGGGTGAGTGGTTAGAAAGTTGTCCAGACGCTGTCTTAAATTGTTATGTGCCGGAAACTCGCAGAGAAAATGGGACGAGTCCCGTCGTTTGGGTCTCAACAGTCTTCGACTCTTAGGTTAATTTATTGCCTCTAGCAAGGGTGGTCGAGGTGATCGGGACTCGGAGTCAAATTCGAGAGACCCTTTCGTGGGTCCCGCATTGCGTTGCGTCTCAACAATTTTAATGAACTGAACTTGTTAACGGAGAACTCAAAAATACCGTGGAACGCTGAGGAAAGAACCGCGGAATCAGAGTAAGAACACGTGCTCGATTGAACAATTGCGACATTTATTTCAGATTCGACAGTTTCGATGCGAACAGGTTGAATGTAGTCGTAATACTAACTGCTCGACAGGGCACGCCCGAAAACAACAATGAGAGCAAGGGGATGTGTGAATAGCTGTAAGAGAGAGAGAGTAATTAGAATGAATATGTATGTGGATATGAAGTGTGAATGTATATGTAGATCAAGAGACTAAGTGTGAAACATAAACAGTGCTCTGTCGAGAACGTTTGCGAGTGTACCGGGTGGTTTCGATTACCGAAGCGATGATTTTGCCGCAACAGAACTGAATATTTGAGAAAATACCGTGATTTCTCTATATATGTCGCCAAGGCCTAGACGATAAACGACGCGGAGTTATCCGCACTACCGCGGGGTATACCTAGCGAGAGCCCCCAAAGCTCGAGAGGTCTCGGACGGCGAGGAGTGTAAACATAAACGGCTCGGGTATGCCTCCTGCACGATACATGACGCTGGCAAGACCCGTTTCGTGGACAAATATCGAGAATTGCTCCGACAAAAATAATGAAAGAAGTCCGAGTAAACGAATTCCAAAATACTCTCAGTTTTCTCCTCTCGGAGTAAATTTCTTGGTGTTGAAGAGCCTCGCTCGGACAATCTGGGATTGTCGACTGTGTACAGAAAAGTCGTCGAGGCGCGTATCAAGAGTGAAAACGTTGAGAATCTCTCAGACTGACTTTTATGTGATGAGTGTAAAGAAAAAAATCCGCGGTCTAGAAATTAACGACGCCTCGACGAGCGTTGAAGTACCAATCCATGCTTACGGTGAAAACGGTATGGCGGACGCGAGGCAATTAAACACGAAGTCGACCGGACTGAAACGGTAGTGCAATATCTCGACCGAGGCTCGGACAGCAAAGGATTTGAACGCCAAGAGAAATGATAAAAGAGCGCGTTTAAACATCTCGAAATCGCGGCCGACGAAATCAGGTTATGACGCGAGGACGTTTAATATAAAACCCGGTGTTCGCAGGGGAAGGAGGGTGACTCCTTTTACCGGGGGACAATTAAAAGCGGCAGTCTCTTAATTACGAAGCGTCGCTAATTAAACGAATTATATTTAAAGGCTTGTGTATATCCCCACCCCCTACCTCTCCCGATGACGTTCCTTTGTCCTCGGGAAAAGAAGTCACGGGACAAGGCTCATCCGCGACAGCTTCGCCGCGGAACAAAAGTCGGCGCGAGTGGGGCACTCGCGGCTGCACTTTCTTTTTCCAAGTTTCTCGCGAAGAAGGCGATGGGGGAGGAGAAACTGCGCTGGAGTGCGCTAACCTGTATTAGAGCGATGCGTCTTCCACGCGAGGAGAACTACTGGCGCCCGTGGCGGGCAATATAACAAGAGTAACGAAGTCTCCGGCTGATAAATTCACCAGGACGGAAGGAGATCGTTCTCCCTCTCTTCCGGTTCCCATCGGTAGTTACCAGCCGAGCGCTCAGAGACCTCGAAAGTTCCGACGAAGACGCGCTTCAGAATCGCCTGCGAAATCGACCTCCCTTCCGGTATACCGATGCCAATCTCCTCCCCTAATTACGCCCGTTTCGACGACGTTGTTCTTCTTTTCGACTAAGCAGAAATTCGGCCGTTCTCCCGGCGCTCGTTAACAACCCCGCTCTCTTCTCTTCTCTTTCTCTTTTTTTTTTTTTTTGTCCAACGGGCCTGCGCCTTTGTGATGCTTCTTCCTGTTACAGCGGCAAGCGACGTCACGAATCCTCGACTTTGTCTCTCGGCTATCGCCCATCACGCGACGAGACGTGTCCCGGATTTTCACCGGTAACGGTGCAACGGACGGCGGAAAAAAAGTTCAAACGACGTTGTTAGACGAACGCGTGCTTTATTCATATTTTAACGAGAAAGTTGCGCGAGATTTTCGCTTTCTGACGCGTCGAACGCCGCGTGAAAGAATGCACGGTTCCATCAGGAAAATCGAAGCTGACAAAGTTGACCTTGAAAAGTCCTTGACGCGTCCCCCAACAAGCCACAATGTAAATATTAACCCTTCGCACTCGGAGCTATTTTCATTGTAACACTACATTTTTCTTCGGTCTTGGAATATTTTCATTTTATTCGTACGAAACTGATCCGATGTCTACATATGATATTTAAACGTTTAGTAATCGATTGAATACAAATCTTGTAATGTAACAAATATTTTGCAATATTTTTTGTAATTTCTTGTCAGAACAATTTCTAGTGGTGCTTCAGAGTCACCGGTCGAGTGCAAAGGGTTAACCGTAACCTTCTCTTCTATATTCGATTGGAAACCACGTGGTCGCTAATGACTTGAAAATAAACGATATATAATAATAATAAGAAGAAAACGAATAACACCGGTCGGTGCAAGTCTCTTGGAACCATTTTTAATCTCCGTACGTTTCTTGCTGGGTATAGTAATAATGGCGTAAATCAAGGTGGTAATATTCTGCAAATGCGGCAAATGTTTGCAACCGATCGAATTTTAATGGAAACTCGTGGCTATACAGCCCGTAGCCAGGGTCGCGGCGTATCCTGATCGGTAAACGGCCTACTGCATAAGATACACAGCAAACAAGCCGCATTTCCAACGCGCACTTTACCAGACTCGCCCGTTCCACGGCGGGATACGCCAGTTTATTAGTTCATTATCTTGTATATCGAAATATACTTGGTGCCCGTAACGGCCCCTCGAACAACGAAAACGACCGAGCCTCAACTACTTTTAACAATACTTAAACCCTCTATTACCATTATCAAACTGGTTGGAACTTAATCTACAATCCCTTCGGCTGTTTCGTAGAACGAGAGTGGGGGAAAAATCTGATCGAGTGAGACCTTCACGGTGTACCGTAAATTACTGCTGAACGATGGCAGTACACCTTTCAAAGCTCAATAAGTCGACTAGGAAAAATCGTACGTCAAGTTTTAAGCACTAGCTGTGAAGGGAAAGCTTCGATCTTCAAATCTACGGTAGTTTCGATCGCGAGAGAAATTTTTCAATGTTTTTACGAGCGTTTCAATTTGTAATATTTTCGACCAAGAAAGGATCTCGGTTTCCCAGTGGCTGTGTACCATGCAAAAATATCTTGGAGAAAAATTAACGATCGGTGGCAAAAGAAGTAGAGGCTTTAAGCATTGAAATGAGTCCAATTATGCTGTTTTACTATTTACAGTGTCTTCTCGATATGTGTCCACAATACGGGTCTACTCGGGGACATAGATCGGATAGAAGGTGCTATATACAACGAAGCTCTAGAGGCCTCGCTTCATAGCCCCTCACGGGGTGGGTCTTTTATCGGCTAGGCATTTCGGACATATATAGAGGAAAAAATCTGGTCGGAGCGAAAAAACCTGTTTGTAGACAGATAAATCCTCGCTATGGATTTCCTGTGTACAAAATATCATATTTAGGTGTTTTTACTCAATAAACTCTAATAGCTTTTCGCTCAGCATAGAAACAATATAAAATGAAAAAAGCAACAACAAAACTGATTATTAAGTCGTATAATCTGCTGAATGCCAAAAGCTTTTATTTCAAACGTTCTTTCGTACAACAAATGGTTGGAAATTGGAAAATTGAACTGAAATGAAAATTGGACTATTTTCGAGAAATTGTCGATATTTGAACTGTGATAATTTTGTTAAAAAAAAATAGTATACCTAAACTCATTTTCGAGTTTGAAGCGTGTACTTTTGCCATCGATCGTTCAGTTTTGTCTAACAAATATTTTTGTCGAAGATACGTGCTAAGTTGTTGAACGTTGTAAATTACAGGATTGTCGGGAAATAATAAAACGGTGAAATTTAATTGATTTTAGCGTTTACTGGAATGTTTCATCCGCACGAACTGTTGACAGAGAAAACAACATTCTACCCAGCTTCGCCCTCGTGTTTATGCATAAAGGCGGAGGCGGGCTATTTTTGGATGAAGTTTTCAAATTAAAGCGCATCTCATTTAAATATTGACTAATTACGGTCGATTGGATGGTCTAACATGTATTAATCATCTCGTACACGTGTCACGAACGTTACCGTACCTCATTGTATCAACATTCGGATTGTTTGGATTGAATCCACGTGGAATTCGATAATGTAACCGTGAATTGGGTACAACGGGGTAGCATCTCATTTCGGTCACTGTAACGTTACAACACGACGGGTTACGCCCGCGTGAAATAAACATGTCGTCGTAAATAATTATATATGATGTAGACTAATCGAATTAAAGAAGAACCGTTTAATGGCGCGTTAATGCCGTATCGAGCTTCAATATTAGTTAACAGTGGCACACGCTAACATCGTTTCCTGTGCTTTCGCACCAGATACCCAAATAAATTTTTACTTTACCTAATTACATTAATCTATTAATCCGATAACCGTTCAAAATTTTAAAGCGTTACAATTTTTATCATCGAACTCTGCATCAGACTTTTATTGAAAAGTTTCTGCTCCATCTGTGACACGTGTGAGTGTCACGTTTACGGATTCGTTCGTCTAATTTGTTATAAATAAACTGCGAACTGTATGCATCCATGAAAATAACGAGTGGGTGTAATTTAAAACAGTAAAAAAATTAGAGGAACTTAAAAATACTGTTGTATTATTTTTACGTTTCTGTTATGAATTTTCGATTTCACTCCAGTTTGTTGAAATTCGGGTAGAAAATTGTTATTTTGATCAGCACTGTGGAGAAAGTAGTATGAAGAATGCGTACATTAGTTTTCAGTAGGATGCGTAGACGTAACGCGAGCTTACTCGAATCTATTTGTCGCAAAAAATAGTAATTGAATGGCATCGAAAACATTTCGCCGGATGCAATATTGTCGCGGCAAATCGTTTTATTGGAAAATGTTGCTCCGGTGCTTCGTGCCCAGCTAGCCGGCGCATTTTTCGATGGAGTTTCCGCCCGAAATCGAGGGTACGGGCGAGCGGGAAATTTCACCGCGAAAATTTGATCGCGCGATTCCTTTTATAATTCGGGACGGAAGCGCAGTAAAGAAACACGAACGTTGGCGAAGTCGAGTCAACGATTACAACTCCGAAGTGGAATAAAGGGAGGAACGTCGTCGTCCGCCTACGAGTTCACTCAACCAGTTTCCACTTTTAAACTACACGAAACTATTGTATTTTCTTATGATCGGCGAACTGGAAGCGTTCGCTTCACCGATTTCCTCCTTTTCCTTCCATAGTCGCCTGTATTGTCTTCTATACATAGCAACTGTGTTTGTGCAACTGGATAAATATTGACCTTTACGAAAGTGCGTTCAAATTGGACGCGTGTAATTTAATATTAATGCGAACCTACCCATGCAAATCATTCCCCGCCAACCATTCCTATATAAAAACATTTAATATTCAATATCAAGTAATATTAAAATGATAAATAATATTCTTACTATTTAATATTTAAGATCAAATAATATTAAAGAATAAAAAGTATTACTAATATTTAATATTAAAATAATAAATAATATTTAAAAAATAATGAGAAGAATATTAGAATAATAATAGATAATATTTTGTAGCACACAATGTAATAATTAGTTGTTCTCTGTTTTGCTTCTTTATCGACGTATAAAAGTCACCTTGAGTTTCTCTATTGTAAAGAATAAGTTCTAGTATATTCTAGTATATTGTGGTATATTGTGGTATATTCTGGTATATTTGGTAATATTCTGGTGTATTTTGATATATTGTAGTATATTCTAGCATTTTATAGTACATTCTAGTATATTCTAGCATTTTATAGTACATTCTAGTATATTCTAGCATTTTATAGTACATTCTAGTATATTCTAACATTTTATAGTACATTCTAGTATATTCTAGCCCTTTGTAGTACATTCTAGTATATTCTAGCATTTTATAGTACATTCTAGTATATTCTAGCATTTTATATTACATTCTAGTATATTCTAGCATTTTATAGTATATTCTAGTATATTCCAGAATATTGTGTTATATTCTGGTGTATTTTGATATATTGTAGTATATTCTAGCATTTTATAATACATTCTAGTATATTCTAGCATTTTATAGTACATTCTAGTATATTCTAGCATTTTATAGTACATTCTAGTATATTCTAGCATTTTATAGTACATTCTAGTATATTCTATTATATTCAATAGTATATTGTGGTATATTCATTCATATTCTGGTGTATTTTGGTATATTATAGTATATTGTAGTATATTCTAGTATATTCTAGTATATTCTAGTATATTCTAGAATATTGTGGTGTATTCTGGTATATTCTGGTATATTCGGTAATATTCTGGTGTATTTTGGTATATTGTAGTACATTCTAGCATTTTCTGGTACATTATAGTGTATTCTAGTATATTCTAGTATATTCTACTATATTCTGGTATATGCTGGTGCATTCTGGTGTATTGTAGTACATTCTGGAATACTCTGGCGTATTCTCGTCTATTCTGGTACATACTGGTACATTCTAGTAGATTCACTCAGTACACCGGGAACAGACACACGCACATTGCGGTGTTTTCGCTTGATGGCGAACTCATGAAACAGCGTAACTCAGCAAAACGCAGGGACAGCTAGGCAGAATGCATTTTCGAGAGGTAGAGCTGGCACTTGGCAGCGTCGGACTCTGCAGCTTCGTCTGGTCCATGAGCGCTCGCGCGCGCGCACACGAGCGAGCCCTGTACTTTTCTTTCGGTTCCCAGACCTTCCCGTTTGTCCTTTTAATTGAGTTTTTTTTCAAAAACCTCTGTATCAAAATGTCGGCCGCGTATCCGTGCAGCCGAGCACCGGGAACTAGAGAGCACGGCAAAGGAACGAGTAAACTATCGCGCTTCTAATCCCGAGTATATTTCGTCCCGGGGGCGGCAACCCTGTGCCCGACGAAATGTTTTTCAAGTTTACCAGTAGAATAAGAACACCCCGTGGGTGTGTACCTCGTACATTTCGCGGTCTCCTCGTTGCCACTTAACGAACTAAACGAGCGTAACGACTTTCCGAGTTTTGCTTTTTCGAACGCCTTGCCTGACGTTTCAACGTTGACAAAAAGTACCGCGACACGTCGACGCGACGGCGGTTTTGACATCGATGTCATTTTTCACGCATCATTGACGTTACTGATTGGGGGTGGGATCCTTCGAGTGTCACGCGACTTGTCAGTAGCAAATATGTAGGAATATTTTTATTGTCAAGAAACGGTGTCAAGAAAATTGAGAAAATTTGGACGAGTTGATTGATAGCAGAGCTGGGTGAAGTACTATTTTAAATATTAAATAATCCTACTTATTTTTAACAGTGTGTACAGCTTCGAACATGAAATATTTTATTTCGTGCAGTTTGAACAAGAATGTTCTATTATTTTTGGGGTACATGTTATACTGTCACGTTGTTTTCTTGAAGAATAAAATTCATGGCGGCAGTGATCTAAAAATTTTTATCAAAACTTCTAGTTTTCTTCGAAAGAAAAATAAAATTGTTAAGGAGACAATTTTTCTGCAATAATATGTACAGCCGAAAATTTCTACGAGAACCGTCTCGAATTTAGTGATTGAATAAACATCCGCAAATCCGGGAATAAATATGGTAACCGAGTACGGGAAAGCATATCGGCAAACTCTGCGCACGTATGATCTAAATAACTTATACGTATGAATTTGAACAGTGACCCGCATCGGAGCGTAAAATCGTTTATTGAATTTACTCGGTGCGCGATTAAACTCGTTTCGGGCCTTATACAGCCTGAAAGAATTAGCTTAAAAGGGAATGCATTTAAACGGTTACTAATTGTATCACGGAACGTCATTACTCGTATAATTTAGGACGGGCGAGGCCGTATCGTCGAAAAGGTCCCGCGCGATATACGCTAATTCCGTTTGCAACATGCGACGCAAAAACCGTTCCCGTAATTTTTGCGTGCGCAATAACATTCCGTTGATTAGTCGGAATTACGCAACGGCGCGATGCTTCTCCGCGATATTACGTTCGCTCCTTTTTTTTCTTCTTTTTTCTTTTTTTTTTGCGAAATTGGACGCTGTTAATGCGGACAATGCGCTGCTTGGTGGCGCGCACGCATTTACATGTTCCACGCGTAAACGCGTGAGCATTTACGTTATTATGAAGCTAATTGGCCGTGCTTTACAAACTACTAATGATCGTTGCACGGCGGATCTTAGATGGATCCTTAGCTCTGCGAAATGCAACGGATCGTACGTTAACCCTTTGCACTCGAAGCTACTTTAATTCCAAAACGAAACATTTCTTCCCACCTAGAAATATTGCCCTACTATATATTTTTTTTTCATGTTATACATACGAAAATTGTGCAATTTACTCGTACAATACTGAAATGTTTAGTAGTTTATTAAATACAAACAAATTTAATAATGTAAAAAATATTTTGAATAATGATACAGCAATTTTTAGTGGTGCTTCACAGTCACCATTCGAGTGCTAAGGGTTAATAACTGTACCGTGCTTGAAATGACGTATACGCTGTTTTATAAAAGTTAGACGATTTTATTCAGTTGGCTCATCATTTCTGTAACACTATGTGCTTGAACGACGAAATTTATTCAGTCATTCCCAATGGAAGCATCCGTGGAATTTCAATAATTGTAGAATAAAGAAGGTAGATTTCTCACCATTTTTTAAACAGTGTGTGCTTGAACGACCAAATTTATTTAGTAATTTCCAATGGAAGCATCCGTAGAATTTCAATAATTGTAGAATAAAGAAGGTAGATTTCTCACTATTTGTTAAACAGTGTGTGCTTGAACGACGAAATTTATTTAGTAATTTCCAATGGAAGCATCCGTGGAATTTCAATAATTATGAAATAAAAAATGTGAAACCAGATACTCGACCAGTCGTGGTACGGTCAGTGTTAAAATAAAATTTGGTTAAACTTTTTACGAAACGAGTAATTTTGAAACAGTGCTAAAAAGGATTTCTTCATTCGAGCACACACTGTTATAAACATTGCGAGAGATATCAGTGTTGCGATTTTTATAAAACAGCGTGCAGATTTTGTGCTCGGCACGGTTAGTGTAAAAATGGGAATTAATTGTTGGGAATTAATACTGCAACAGTTCGCTGCAACAGCGAAAATTCCGTGTATTTTTGCAATTCAGTGTTTCCATTCGAACTTATCTTACCCGATATCGAATGTTTGATTTTGTGGTGTTCGTACAATTCATTTTTCCCGGGCTGAACAAACATTCATCGCGCCAATGATCTTCGTATGATTGGAAAGTGTTTTTCCATCGGTTCATCTCGCAAATATAACGGCGCAGATGGGGAGCGCTGTGCAAAAAGCGCTTATGCTCTCGAACAGAAAGTAACTCGCGCAAAACCTTCCGAACTTTTTCCGACGAAACTTCTGGATAGGTCTGAAATTCGGAACGAACTGATATAATAAGGTTGATTAAGCGTTGGCGGGTCTCCCCGTCGTTTATCAATAATGAAATTGTCTCCTCTGCCCCCTCCCCCCTCGCCCTCTTGATGGGTCTCGATGTCAAATGTAACCGATGATCCTTTATTAACGTTAACGCAGAGTTTATCAACGTCGACCTAAGTGGTTTCTTGCTTAATCCTGAAGTTTTCGGGGATAATGTCAAAGGGTGGGAATGCTTCTTCGAGTATACTTGAAGACTGCCCTAATGGAGTATCGAACGGGAGAGAAAATTGGATACGTCTATTATTAGGAAAGAAATTTGATCGCGCCAGCGGGATGAATTACGTTTCTCGTTCTGTGCAAAATTATATTAATTGGCTCGAATTACTTCAACATAGCGCGGTATATTCTCAATATTCATCGGAACAACGATATTCCATACATTTCACGTTTAAATGTAAATGCTGTTGAATTTTTATATTGTTTCCTATTGTTTCATTTGTGCTTTAATGATGTTCGGTTTCGTCAAACGTTTTGTGGGAATAATTAGTATTCTGTGAAAATTTAAATGAATCTGGGTTGGTGGTCATAAATAAAATATTTTATATATTTATGATGTAAATTGGTAGATCACGTACAAAACAGTCTAGAGATGCTGTTGCATTATTTGCAAAAATTGAATTAATGCTTATGCTGTCCCTTGGAATATCAATTCAGACGATTTTTATTTTGCATAAAAATCCACAGTAATAATAGTCGGTAGACTATTCTCTCTGCAATTGAAAATTCTGAAAAAAGTCAGGCATATTTTAGCAATTAGAATGCACGCCTATGAATTTTCTCAGAATTTTTAGCTTCGAAATCGAATTTTAAAAAATAAGAAAACTGTTGAATCACCTGTTTCTTGCGGAAGCAATCAGATGCTAAGTTTATATTTTTGCAGTTTGAGTATCTCGCTGTGGTTGTTAACATACGATTTGTTCAGATTTTTCAGGGGGCACAGAGTTCGCACTTGAAAAACTGTTGAACAAATCGGAAAATTAGCGGCGAAAGCCAGAAACCTCGCGAAAGTGTAAAATTCAACGAGCTGCCTGTTTTGAACTTTCAATTATCGGAATTGTGGCGATGCATCCGCGAAAGTTTCCGTCGAGGAAGTTTCGTCCCGCGGTTCAATAAAATTTCTACTTCTTGAAAGGAACACTTCTCTTTGCATTATTGGAGTTTTCGAGAAGTGTCCTTGGATAAAACGAATTTCTGGTCGATCTTCGACAATAATGCTTCGAATGCCTTTGACAGGTACGACAATAGAACTCTCACCGGAGGCAGAGACAACGCGAATTGAATTGAAAGAAACCAGGCACAGCCAGCAAAAAGGATGCGCGGTGCACATGTAACGTTTTGTTATCACTGTGACAAAAATATTGACGGCCGCGATAAGAAACCTGAATCCACGTCCTTATCAATCGGGGATTCGCGGGTCCAGCAACAAACAATTGCATTTGGCAGTCTGCCCTAATCTCTTATCGTAGTTACAGTCTTCATATCTGTCACAAATGCGTAGCCGATAAAAGTCCCAGAACTATCCCCACTGCCACGTTCAGAGTTTCTCGATATATGTCCCTGGCTAGGCCCGTGTTTTGGACAAATATCGAGTAAACACTGTATTTTCCTTTATATTTCCTGATATATAAATATAGCGTTCATAAATATTATTTTAAATAAATAGCAAAAATTGTATTGTTTCTCGTGTTTAAATTTTTGTGTCTGTAGTGGATCACTTTCTTTCGAATTTTGATAAGGTGGAATGAACTCGTTAGGCGTGAACGAAATTTAGATCTTTTGCATCGATGCGATGTTGAGCAAAGCTACCAGTTAATCGGATTATTCAAGGATTACTTGAAGTATCTAACAAGCTCATAATAAGCGGACGCAGATTATATCCGAGCATGATACAGCGAAGTATTGAAGTTTACGTATTAGAATCTATTATTAGCCAGTTAACTGTTCTATATCCTATCTTAAACTAATTTCCAGAAACGTGAGAATGTTCATTCGAAATATTTAAATATTAATCGGTACTAAGGCAGAAAATGAGATACAATAGAATCATTTTTCAATACGATCAACCCCGTCGTCTCTGGACTTAACAGCAAAAATGAGAAATAGCCTAATCAATCCGTACCGCATCGACGAATCCCGGGCAACGGGCGGCCGACTAAACTTCATCGAGTCGCAGAGAGTTCAGAAGTCGCAGAAAAATAGGGTATCACACTCGAAACTTACTTTTGCATGAGGAATCATTCCGTTTTCAATTGTGCTAAAAGTTCACTCTATAAATTCCCGGGCGCGGTGACGTGTGGGACGGAGGGGAAGGGGGGGGGGGGGGAGAAAGTAACTTCTTTCTTTTGAATTCAGCGGGAAAAAGAGAAGAAGAAAAAGGTGTCTCATGCATTCTCGAACCTACCGGTTACGTACGAGGTCACTCGCGCGCCAGATTACGGAGAATAGAAAATTACAATTTTAGTTTTCGCCCTCGTTTTGCTTCTTCGCACGTCCTCGATTTGCATGTGCACGTCTAGGGTAGGGGGGAGGGGGAAGGGGGGAAGGGGGCGAACTCCCGGATCTTTCGGGAAACCCGGAAGTAGTATCCGAGGAAAGTTTCCGCCTTGGAATCCCGACTCCCGAATGTTGGAAAGCTAGTTTGAAACGCGAGTCGCGCGAACCCCGGCTATTGTCGTCGAAAAAACATTCGCGACAACATTTTCATTAACCCCTTCCCCCGACCGCCCAGACGTGCTCGATAAAAAGTCACTTTCCGCTCGCCCTTTCGTCGCCGAGGCAGCTAATTAACGATCAGAACGACCGCCGCGTGGAACTGTCGACAATGCTCGGACTGGTGCGCTTCGACGAGTTCTGCCGGAACAGCACACCGGCAAAGCCGCTGAGCGTGCACGGTTTACTTTAAGGTCTCTTTCACCTGCGTACGGAGTCACCTACGGCCCCGTGCACCCGTGCACGCGAATGCACCGTGCGCAAGCCGAACCTGTCATTTGCAAGCCCCTTAGAAATGGAAAAACAAGGCCCGCGCTGCACTCTACCGAGGTCTATTGCCGCACAGCGAATCGAAAGCTCGCCGAAGGCACATTTTCTACTTATGCACCTTCGTTCCGCGTTGTCGAGCACCGTTCTAACGCGACTTCGACGCGCTAAATGCTACGTCAGACCATGGAACAGACGACTACGAATTACACAATAACATACAGCCAACTCTATTCTTTACGCCACTCGGAAACAAAACACGGTCCGAAATGAATGACACGTATGCGATAGGTGGGCAAATATGTTCGGTGCCTTTCTATCAACTGAGGTAACTTTCGCTCAAATTATACGGAATAATTCAATAAGACATAATTGTTAGAAATAATTGATTTCGCACCGTTATTTTCAGTACTGTTATTTGAAAATAAAAATAACATTGGTTTAGTCGGAATAATAGCAAATTGAAATTGTGTATTATTTCGGTATTTATTTATTTCATATTTGATCAAAGAGATACAGTAAAGTCTCGATCTAAGCCGAACGGAGCTACATGATCTTAGTCGGTTTGACTATCCCCTCCACTGAGGGGCATACGTATAGCGTATAGCATAATGTATAGTGTAAACATGCCGCGTAATCCGATACCGGGTCGGTATATTTTCTTTATTACGTATTCCCAAACAAATATCAAGCAATTAATGCAAATCCTACAAATATAAACCGAAAAATGCAAAACCGATCAAGTAAACGTTGGAAACTGCTTGAACGAGATATGCTAATTTGTGAGAAAAATAATGTGAACTAAAAAATAATAAATATGTCGGAAGAGCTTAGAAGCGCAGTTATATTTGTCTTCAATTTAATAGAATTGTTAAAAATAGATATATATGTTTTTATGGAACTCATGTTTTTTTTTTAACTGATGCAGAAAATGTTTATTTTGCATGACGATTCATGGTCTATTCATAAACAGTTTCCAGGGCCATTGAGGATATTACAGTTATGCTAGGCAGGTTTTTGCAAACTGTGCGCGTTGCGGCACTAAAATATTTCCATCAATTTTAAGCTTTTAAAGCGCGCGGATAAAAGTGGAACGCGTTATGCTCAATTCAGAATATTCTCTCTCTTTTGGAAAATAGCAGTAATTCGAAATGGAAAATACGGTTTTAAGTCGGGAATTTGGTTGTTTTTTCTTTTTATATAAATTGAATAACTTTTCTACGGCATCGTATACAATTCTGCAGTAGTTTTTCTACATTATATAACCATGAAGTGTTTACAAAAACGTATCCGTGCTCTGATTGGTCCATATTTTTCGTTAATAACTCCCGAACAGAACCGCGGAGAACATTTTCGCAAAGGAAAAAGTATCTTCAAATGATTTTCGGGACACCCTGTAGTGGACATAAAATCTCCAAGAATAAAATCCTGTGAATCTTCAAAACTGTGTTAGTAAAGCTGTAAGTGTTACACTCGAGCAGAAATCTTTCAACAATTTCGTCGCTCGATGTTTTATGCTTGATAACGCATGAAAAGTTCATAACACGCGCTCTTGCTTTTGACTCCGATTTCCAAGGTATTCAGGGAAATTGGACTCGTTAACCTTTAAACTGTGTTTTTGCCTGGAAGAGCCAAAAGGCAGCAAGAAAAATTGCCCATTACTTTCAGCGAAGTCGGCTGCGAGCTTACGAAGTCCCCAAAAGACCGTAATTCTCAGGTTACCGAGATATCAAAGAGTGAAAAGTGGAAGCAAAAGTTAACGAATTTTCTCGGCGATTCCGGTGATCGATAACATTTAAAAATTGAAATTGCAATGATCAAGTCGCCGTGGTTTCGAGGCTGCGATGACCCCGTTAACGTGGATAGGGGTTGAACACTGTTCCCGGTTAAATGTGTGTTGACCTTATTGTTAGGGACCGTCCGATATCTGATAACAGGGAAGGGTGGCTACTTTAGAATTATCTGTTTGAGCTCGGCAAGCGAGATCACAAAAAAACTGGAGTGGATAAGACACTGCAGTTCAGACGATATCTCAATTACTGACTCAGCATGGAGGTTTTCTTATTTTTCACCACAGCCTCCTAATGATTTTTCGACTCAATTGCAAATTCTTTTCCTCCACGAAGCAAAAATTAGTGGATTGCAAAATTTAGTGGATTTATTTATGGAGATTATAATACGATTTATTAAAATTATTAAGAAAAGAAATTCGTTTACATTTCACTTCTGCAAAGAGATCCTCAATCGAATCAATATTAATTGATTGTATGTATAAAATCAGTAGTGAGGGATACGTAAATATCTCAAGGGAATTTAGGAATCTATTACGGTTATTAACAAATGGAAGAGCTCTCTATTTTGCATAAACATCCACAGTCCGGTTATTATAGAACAGGAAGGAAGAAAATATACTAAATTTTGGTATATTCTTGCAGTTAGTTTCAACCTTCCACAAATTTTAGATTAGAAAACAAAATTTTCCTGAAAATAATTTATACTAGACACAGTTTCTGTAAATGCAATTGTGACCCAAAAATCGTTCGTCTTACATTTCAAAAAATACAATTAAAGTGCCTAAAGTGAAAGCCTATGATGAACACTTAATAATCCTATCAAGCGTCTTTTAATCGGTGTCCTTAACCTGAAATAATCCCGTAACTTGTGGAAATATCGACTGCCTGAAAAGACCATTTTCAAAATAAACGCTTCATTAATTTTATGACTGGACTGCGAATTTTATTCAAAATAAACATCTTCAATGATTTTAATGTGCTGTCGAGTCGCACATCTATGTGCATCTGCGTGTAGTGCGGTGTACAGAATAGTCTTAAGTTTTGAGGTTAGGGCGTCGCGAATAAGTGTCGTTACTAATACAGCGCGTAAATTAGTAATCGAGTGATTATACTACTGTTTCGTAATCAGGTAAAAGATAATCTTTCTACTGTTTTACATTTCACTTACTCATTTTAGTTCATAAACGCATACAATTCGCAGTGATTGTCTTCGACTTATTAGAATTATGAAAAGAAGAAACACATCTTAGTTTTCTATTCCAATTTCATCTAATTTTAGATTCTAGATGAAATTTTCCGAGAAAAATTTTTCAACAACTGATTCGACCTTTCGAGAGTGAATAGCGTGTTATTTGTTGCGCTATTCTCGAAACGCGATTCAACGAGAAGTCACCTGTAGGGAGCCGTGTGTTCCAATTCCATTTTGGTTTTCAGTAATGAGGTCCCCCGAAACGTTTCCGATGGTGTCCGTGATAAAGGGTTCCGGAATTTTTCGCGCAGTCAGTTTAATCGGCTGCTTTGCCCGTTAATGGCGGTGAATTGCGACATCGGCGTTAATGGCTCGCGTGGTAGGAGAAAACAGCTCGCTATCGCTTACTTATCAGTGGTTCAGATTCAATTGGCACTCGTTTTCGTCCGGGGAGAATGATATTATTCGCCCCCGTGGTATGTGTTTCACGTTCCGCGAAACCGATAAACTGGAATTGCGGGCCGTATTCAAAAGGGAACGAAAGAAGAATGGAACGCGACGCAAGAACTGCACATTTCTCACGGCGCGGGGCGTCATTAACGTTCATTAAACTTAAACTTGGTGGTACGGTGGACCGGCGCGCACGCGTGTACCGCGCGCACCATATTTACCGGTAGCTTTGTTCCTTTTTCCGCGTTCAACCGACTTTCATCAGCCAGCCACGCCAGATTGTATCGTTTCGCGCTTGCTTTCGACGCGAAAATAGAAATTTCGTCGTGCACGTCCCCTTCCGATGCGTCCATTGTGCCACGGGGGAACCGTGGCGAACGATTTTTCCCAATGTCACAGGAAACTTTGTTGCACTGCCAGTGATTTTGGAAAAATTCCCTTTTTTTGCTCGGCTAACGCAACAATCAAGACAGCCCTATTCCTACTCATACGAGGCTGGTATACTTGGAACTAGGAACATACATATTATTACTGATTTATTTCGATTAGATGAACACTTTTTAAAAAAAGTAAAATTGTAAGATAATAGAAATGAACCTTATGTCGCGATCAATCTTGTTACTAATTATTTCGTGTATAGGTGCATCATTGGCGGAGAAAATTGTACTTACGAAAATGTACGAGAAAGATATACCAATTTTGAGGTTATGTCACGCTCCGAGTGGGTACCGCTTGGGTTTATTGCTGGAAAAATAAGTGTAATTAATGTAGGCCCGGTAATTGAGTCAAGAAACGTTTATGTGTTGGATCTGAATAGTTCCACGAACGCAATTACAGCTCGAATACATTGGTAAGATGAAAACAAAGTGCATAATAATATGCATCGGAAGGGGCGTAGCAGCAGGAAAAACACATCAGCGGGTGGTATATAAACGATCCGACACTGAGTACGTTTCCCGCGGCAAGCAGGGAAATGATCAATACGAGACGCATAAATGGCAATGTAATGGTTGACTAAATTTAAGCGGCAAAAATCCCGGGAAATATTGCAAACGCGCAAACGCGTACACACAAACGCGCCATTTCGCTGTTGACGGAAAATATCGAAATGGCGCTTCTATACAATAAACCAAGGAATTTCATAAAATAAAAGTATTTCGTTGTCTTTTTCTTTTTATTTCGTTTTTCACGAAATTATAGTCAAACATGCGCTCCGCGCGCGTTCCCTCCAATATGGCCGGACTGCTCTGGAACATTATTTGCTGATTCTATGTTTAATGAGTATACGTACTGCAGTTTTTACCCCGTTCATTACCTTGGCTATCTGTCGGGCATCAGTTTATACCACGGGGGCTGCATGCTGAAAAAGTACCGTGCCATTGGCGGTGTTTACAAAATGAGTGGAAATGGTCAGCAATGGTCAGCCGTATGAATAAAATACGACTCGGGCGTATATGCACCGTGAATGCAGCGTGGGCAGATATTTTGTTGAATATAAAGTTCATTTTTAAGAAAATCAATAGTTTCTGCTGGCTTTATCGACACGCCTCGCAATTGTCAACGCATTCTGCCTGTATTTAAAATCGCTACTGTGACTCATTGTATTTAATACCGCATTTTGAGTTACTTCTTTCTGGTTTACAATATTAAATTCTTTATTTCATAAATATTCAACAAATGACATGGTAAATGACGAATTATTCTATCATCGAATGTACGCGTGTTTCAACACCGGTATCTCCTAGCCGATGTATGTCTCTAGCTAGACCCGTGTTTTGGACATATATAGACGTTTTACGACATGTAATATTTTCTGTTCGGATTTGCAACTGAGAAGGGGAAATATGACGTTTGTGCTATAACCATTTTGTGCTACTTGAGGACTGCAATGTTCACGTCTTTCCTTACGACATTTGTTGGATACTACTACATCTCTTAACACTTTGACTGCCAAACTAGAAACCCAAAAAGTTCCATAAAATCAAAGTAAGTTATTTAATGAAATAAAAATTGAAAAAAATTAAATGTACGATATTGAGTAGTCCTCCAACTTTCTTGCATTTTACAGATCCTAACTAAATTTGGTACAATGAATATATTAACGTAAAAATTCATTTTAAAACCTGGACAAATAATTCCGTCACCCACACATGGGTGACATGGCAGTGAACGTGTCAATCGATTTAGTAACACGTACATATTCGTATCGATAAGAAATCGATTTACTGAAATGCACATTTCCCTCCGATATCGGTATGGGAACAAAGGAAGGGCACAGTTTGTTTGTCCCACAGTTTTGTCCGCGAGTGTGTCTCGACCGGCAACTTTTTATTTTAATGCGCTCCCATGCACGCCATAAGCACACACGCCGTGACAAATCGCTGCAGAATTTCGCCGTGGCCATTGTTGGCCGTTCCGGGTATCGAACCGTCGAACTTCTCGTAATAACTTGGGAGAATTCGTTAACTTGCCTGGCGGTGCGGGGGTGGTGCTCGCAACACGAGCAAAAAACTTTCGAGTTTTTCGAGCCGTGTGCACAGTTGCATGGTCACGACGTGAAATCTGTTTGTTACGTCCGCTTGATTCACTGCGCACCGACGTCGCGCCCGCTCGAAAAGTCGAAAAGTTCAGACCCGTGAAACGACAATAAGCCGCTCGTATAGCATCGAGTCCCCCTGGGAGCGATCGAATCCTCCACTTATACTTCCGGTTCAAGTCCGCGCGGCAATGGAGAGGACGAATTTTTCACGTGGAACCTGAGGAGGGCTGATCTCTATATGTCTCCTCCCCGGGAACGGTTTTCAGTCTTTCCACCGAATATCTACCGGGGGCGTTGATCAAAATATCGGCCGTTTCGGAATAAATTTTTACAACGTCGACAAGATGAAAAAAGTTCTCGCGTCCGATCTTTTATTTATCGGGGCTTCCACCCTCACAAAGGCCACGCTCTCGTCAACTATTATTCGATTTTCTTCTTCGCTTTTGTATATTATTATTGGAAATATGTATTTATACAGGATGTCCCCCGCATACCGTGGACAATCGATTGGGAACTAATTCTACACGCGAAATAAAATTTTTTTATTAAAAATAATTTTTATTTAAATTTAGTTACGTTGGCTACGTGGAAAAGACTTCGATATTCCGTTCTCGGTGCATCCAGTTTAATAAAGACGGGAACGTTCAGCGCCCAGGGAGCGTTGTTAACAAACAATTAGGTATCGCGGTAGCGAACAGCGGGCCAAGTTCGTGGCGCAGCGTGTTCTGAAATGGAACAACGGAGCGATAACTCTTGCGCGGGATTATAACTCAACGGGTGAAATCAGGTTTATTATTCACCGAACTCTCCACGTCATCAAATAATTCAATAGTAAAATCTCCAGTGTCCACGGCGCGGATACTCACACTAATGAAAACCCGTCTCGCCGGGGAACAAAGTGTTTTCGCATCGATACAAAGACACGTACGGTTTCGTCCCGTGTACCCGATATCCACTAAAACATGACCGCTGGCGCAGTTTCCGGCTGCATATACTCGCGTTTATTTGCGGCGCCTAGGTGCATTTAAACTTGTAAAATATATCGCGGGCGAAGAGTACCGGGAATATTCTTCTCTGTCGGTTTCCGCGAGGGAAATTTTGCAATTCTGATTATCGTTTGCGGGCCCCGGCTTGCATACCGTTCAATTTACGTAAGCTTCGCTCGCAGCTGCACCATCGCTCCCCCCCCCCCCCCCCTCGCCCTCCCCCCACCCCTCTCGCTCACTCCCTTCGCCCTGCCATCACCAAAGAAAAATGAAAATTATAATTGATCGACTTGTTTCGCGGCGAACTCTCGGGATTGCGCGAAACCGTTAGGAATTAGCGCCCACGTCGAATCGCATAAATTTGTCACAGCTTCGCTACGCCGGATAACTGTTCGCTCGCTGAAAATTTACTGGAGACAGGATTGAAACTTTAACAAGGTTAAAGGGGAAGTTTGACAAACTTATCATGCCGCACCGTGGAATGCAAAGGTGATGTGTCTCTATTCGGAATTTATGCTTCTGCAGCTTATGAGCCAACGAGTGCACTACACGAGGGAAAAGTTCATGTTTCCCGCACAAGTCGCGTGTAGCGCTTTTTAGAAGTTACATACCTTTGAACAGTCGCGGAACGAGAGAGGTTCGTCAATTTCCTTTACACAGAAAATTACGTTTCTTAAAAAAAGAATTGGTATACAGTATTTCTTTATTTATTAATTTATTTCTTTATGTATTAACCTATATCTTTTTATTTTTATCTTTAAGTGTATTAAACTGGAGAGACGTGACAGGCATTCCCTCAAAGTAATTTTTCTCCATTCGCATCTCTTTAATTTTACATTAAACTACAGAAAAAGAGCTGGTCCTTGTCAAACCCGACTTTGGAAGATCAATTTTCGAAAAAGTTTAGAAAGCTCGCTTTGTGCAAGCTCTCGCGATATGATAATTCAGGTATATTATACCATACATTATAGATGAAATACGACCACGGTGGTTTCTGTACGTTAAACTCATCAATTTTCTGAAATCCTCGCTTTGTGTGAGCTCTAGCGATAGTTCAGGAATGTTATACTATACATTATTGATGAAATACGACAATTGCGGTTTCCATTCGTTGAACATGGTTATCAAAGAACATTTCAGAATTTGTCGAATGCGCGTTCAGTCTTCCCGTGCGAGAGTTGCGATGTGTCTGACTAATGCACGATAGTTCTACTAGGAATAAGCATAGAGGAGGGTCATTACGCATAGCTTACGCATAGTGATCAACAACCAACCAACCATTACCACAGGCTGAATTATGCAAGGGATATGGTCATGCTTTCACACTCGCACGGCCAACGGTAAAAATGTTCCACCGGTGGGTCTGTTCAGACCCAGGCATTTATTGTATACCGATATTCACGTACAACTGGATATTTAATTCATTTATTTTGTAATCTATCCTAGAATACACTATTTCTGAAAAGTTTACGACAAAACCATTTCTTAGTTACAGAATTTTTTATGAATTGTTTTTCTTGAATGCACTTTGTTTATAAAGTGTACACTGTTTCTAAAAACATTGTTAAATTCGCGATGTTGGTGGATTTGTTTAAATCGATCGATTAAAACGTTCTACGTTCAGAAGTGATTGGCACCAACGAATTAGCGACATTACTGTGTCATCCCCTGCTCGGGAGCTGTCCAATATGTCGCACGCTGCTGCCGTTTTCGGCAAGTGAACGTCAAGTGCAAAACTCCACCAAGAGAAAGTATTTCACAGTTGAGGAATACGCGAGGCGCATTGCCACGCTGATCTTTATCCCTGCGCTTATACGTGGCTCGTGGCTTCACGTTCTGTCATACTCGCAAGTTTTGATGGATACTCCATACTTTTTCTCGCAAGTTTCGAAGCAATTCAACCGTATTCCAGTTCCGAAAGTCCTGAAAGTCTCCGAAGAATTGATGTTGTACGGGAGTGTTGCACATACGAACTGCAACATAACATATTCACAACGTGAATATGCAATATCATTTGTCTGATATCCGCTTGTTCGAACATTTTCACGATATCAATGTCTAAATAGGTTATTTTTAAGATTCACACGTTTTTTAAGCCTCTATTCGATAAACGTCCTAAGTATCTCGCCTATAATTGTCCCGGATCTATCCCCACTACCGCGGGGATGTGTCAACGTAATCGAGGCATAGTATCTTCTACCCGGTAATTGTCCCTGGCTGGACCCGGGTTTTGGACAATTATCGAGTAGACGCTGTACTCCTCTTTTCTTGCAATTCATAGTAATAATAGTGCGAGCACTTTTTTAAACTTAACCAGCAGCAACAATGAGAAAATGTTGCTATCTATTTGCTCGAAATTCCATTTAGAAAGTCGTATGAATGAAATCGCTGTGGCATTCCCGCTCTGGTTCCGTGTTGTTCGTAGAGGCACGCTATAATAAGGAATCGAGCGACATGTAGCGAAGAAAGTAATTAACTGCAAGACGACAGCGAGCGGTGCTTTCAGTCATGCTCGTGCTTTAACAGTGAAACGGGTCGCCAGCGTTAAATGTAGATATATCGAATAATGCGGCGAGAAACTAGTGGGAGGCGAACGGGAAGATTGAGAACATTGCAATCCTCAAAAGCAGTCCTCAGAAAGTTTCAGCATACGACATGTACCTGCCTACATTTTCCAGAATTCCTTTCAGTTCGAAATGAAAGGGGGGAAAAAGCTCTTCCAACTTCCCGGATCTTGGCCTTTGTGAGCGAGGAATTTTCGTTTATTTTTTCTTTTGCCCGCCATGACAAACGTCGCTAGACCGGACTGCACGGAGATCGATGAAAGTATGAAACCATGTCATGAATTTGCAACAATGTCGCCGCATGCTTGCTTCAACCGTAACAGTCTGCTAATCGAACGATTAAATCTGCCTTTCCCGCAACGCGACGCTAACGAGGGAATATAGCCGAACCTGTACGTGCCAATTTTCATAAATTTTCGGTAAAGCTGTTCTCGGGAAAATAATTTGACGCGTGACTCTTATCTGCGATCGTTCGTCTTGAAAAGAGGCCCTGAAAGTTAACTCTCGCAGATTGGAATCTGAATTTTGCTTCATTCAAGTTTTTCAATCGAGTACACAGAAAATTATTTTAATACCACTAGTATATTTCTGGTAACTTTTTTCGTGTAAATTTATTGGTTCGTGGTCATTTGAAAATAATCAGGGAAACGATCCGTGAAGGAGATCCAGATGTTCGAAAATAATTCTAATATTGCAAGGTTTATCCTCTTAATGCATACATGCTGCACAAAATTTCCATATCTGGCAAATCTTCTGAAACGTACTGAAGCGCACCATCTATGGAAATTGAAGACAAACTATGACACTGACTACTCCAGGCATGTCAATTCGAAATCAATCGGTGAAATCGATAAAATAGTCCATGATGGCTTTGTAAGTGGCCGATGCGAATTGTACATACCTCGCTGACAGCTACAGCTGTTCAGACATATCCGATATTTTTTGGACGGCAAACTCGACTAACAAGTGTACTACACGTATACACTAATCGAGCGTAGAAATATTGTTTACCAGTAGACCGGTAAGATAAAAATATTAAAAAGATTAAATCAGGACACAGGGGCTAGACATTTACTTCTTTTTCGAATAATTGGCATAACTTTGCCTCAGGAAACCAGAAATTTTTAACTTCATTTATGCAATCCTGCAGATTTTGCCGAGAAAATTCCGAAAATCCAAGTTTCAATCCTAGGAGATCACTAGTTAAACAGTTTTCTACGTTATCGGCATTACCGCGTGCTTGTGATGCCATCTAGCGGCTCCACTCGTTAAGCGACGCGCGACGGTCATGACGTAACAACATGGCGGCGCCCATACCTGCGCGAAACGCTGAAAGTCGCACATCTTTCCACACGCATAACTTTCGAACCAGCGATCTCCTAGGACTGAAACTTTGATTTTTGTAATTTCCACGGAAAAATCTACAGAATTACATAAAAGGAGTTAAAAAATTCTGGTTTCCCGAGGCAAAGTTTCTCTCGGAGCTTCTCCAGCCATACCAAAAAAAGTGCATAACCAATCGCATCGATTAACATAGAAATAAATTTTATTTTGCATGAAGGTCCGCTGCCTAATCACAAACCTTACAGAAGTATTTCTAGTTCAAAAGGCTTCATTTGCATTCTAAAATCGGACATTTCGCGCGCGCCAGCCTAATGCTTATAAAAAGTCCGTTGCTGTAAAATGAAATTCCAGTTCGTAAACATTGCTATGGAAAACTTTCTTTCGCCCGCCGCTGTATTTCGATCATTCCCGAAAGCGAGCGTTTAGAGAGAACTCTCCGCGGACATTCACACAGAAAAACCAGATTTTTCAGCGGAAACGGACAGCTAAATTCCGGACCGCTGGCCGCGCGACGACGGACAGAGTTTCGAACAGTCGTCGACGGTTGTAACTCGGCGCTCGGGAACGATGGAAAATTCACAGATCTCGGTGTCTCGCGGTGAAATAATATGTCCGCTCAAACATCGGACCGGTGTTTTACGCGTTCCACCGTGGTCGGAATCGCCCCACGGAGTTTTGTCCCCATTCGTGGCTCGGTGACATCCACCTACTTCCATGTTGCCGGAAGCTAGCACGTAATAAGAGGTCTCATCCTGCAGCGACGTCAAGGAGAGGAGCAAAGCTCGCCTCTGTTTTAATATGAATGGCATATATACTGTTCAATTCCTCCGGGCTTTAATAGTTCGAATCGTCGATAATCCTAGTGAACGTCAGCAAGAAATACAAAAAAAAGGGGGTGGGGGGCTCTGAGGGAGAGAAAGAAAGGGTTGAGAAGTGATACACATACACAGGTTGTAGCGGAGGGGTGAGAGAGAGAGAGATGGAGAGAGCGCAACGTGGTGGGGGTTTGAAGAGCGGATTTGAGTATCGGGGGTGGGAGATATGCGACGAGCACGTTGATCGAGGTTATGGCAAAAGAGGGGGTTCGGGACCGGGAGAGGGGCGTGTGGGGAAAGCGGGAAGAAAAATGTGTGTTTGTAAAGGTGCGTTTGTGTTGGTGGATGGTTACTGAAGAGAGACATAGAGTGGGTTAGGTGGCGGAAGCGAGAGGAATTGTCATTCGGTGGAATTGCAATTTCTCGCTGACGCGTGCTGTGCAACCTCCGGCGCGAGGAGTAAAAGCGGACTAATGATGCACACTAGACTTAATGCTCCGTTCCTGTTCTCATTTCCCACAAAGGTGCGAGCTGCCTGCGGGATGTCAGCCTGGAAATAGTTCCGGAGGCAGTGCAACGTGGTCAGAAGGCGATTCTACGCTGCCATTACGATCTCGAGGAGGCTCCTCTTTACTCCCTCAAGTGGTACCGTGGCAGGCACGAGTTCTACCGCTTCACGCCGAGCGAGGTCCCGTCCACCAAAATATTCGACATTAGCGGAATCCACGTCGACGTGAGTCTCAATGTTATCTTTACTTCTTGGTTATAAGCGAGGGTCGATGCACCGCCGACCGAAGGTCGTTGCGAATGCCCTAACGCGATTCCCGGCGCGACCGTATTCGCACGAATGCGCGGACACCGTGTAACCGGGGTCGAATCGGGTCTAGACTTTCATCACCCTTTGCACTGCAACTGTTTTTCAATTCTGTTCTGCCGACATCCATTCTTTCAACCCTTAAGCGGACCTTTGAAATGTACTTTGAAAATGCAACGGTTCAATTAAATTATATTTAATATTCGTTCCTATCGAAACGGTAAATATTAAATGGTAATTAGCGTAACAGAGAGGGGTCACGTCCCATGGTTCACTTAAGGGTTAAGTATCCTATTAACACATTGACTGACCCATATGTTGGTGACGGAATTATTTGTGCAGGTTTTAAAATGAATTTTTACGTTGATCTATTCATTGTATCAAACTTGATTAGGACCTGTAATATGCAAGAAAGTTGAAGGACTACTCAGTATCATACATTTAATTTTTTTCAATTTTTATTTCTAAAATTTTATTTTTAAAATGACGGATTCTAATGTTTTTAATTTGCGAATATTGAGATTGTAAAGATGCATCCATGAGGAATTATTTAACAAATTGATTTCTTTGGATATATATTATTAAAAAGATGGCCACAAATTTTGATAGATACAATCGTGTTATTTTTGTAAAGTAATGTAAAATAGTCATTTTTAGTGCTCCGTAAACCTAATGTTAAATAACTTAGTTTGATTTTATGGAATTTTGGGGGTTTCTAGTTTGACAGTCAAAGCGTTAAATACTAAATCTACCGAGCCTTAAAAGTAACTGGAATGTGTGTTGCTTTGTAAAAATAACAGAATTGAATTTATCTAGATTTTAAAGTGAAAGAAATTAATATTATAAGATATAATAGATATTTAAACCGGCCATCTGGTCGTAGCAGTGCAAAGAGTTAATATTTAATATTGAGGGTTCCATTAAAAGCTATGGAACCCTTTTCAAAAAGTGTCCATAAAAGTATAAGCTTAAACCGATTTCTTTTTGAAAATTCAGATAACACGAACATTTTGAATTATTTGATTCAGTTATTTTGCGCGTTCCTTCCATTTTGCTGTCTTTTAAACATCAAGTGAAATCGTATTTGAAATAGAAAATATCAATTTTGGTATACCACTTTCATTTGAATGAAAGTGTTTTAATTATTATTTTCAATATTTGAAATGTACCCAGTTCTGGTTTCAACACACACTTTCGGGACATCTGCAACGATCTAATGGATTTTTCATATTCCGGATCTTCATGCATTCGCAACAGTTGGAAATGTTTAATGCACCGAAATACATGTACGTTTACCAACGTCAAACAAATTTTTTTCATTTGTATCGTACAGCATTTTCCGTAGGGGAAAATGTATTTTTCAGCAGCCTGTTGTAGAATCAATTATGAAGATGGAAATCTGCATGGGGAATACGTAAATTAATACACGAAATATAATTTTTATCTGATGTTTAACGTGGCAATGGCATTGTTATGCAAATAATTTCATGTCTGTGTAATTTTGGCTTTCATAAATTGGAGCACAAAAATATGAGATTACACAAACGTTCGCGGTCTGTCTCGTGAATAGCATTACGTTCTCAAAATCGTTTTGTTATTGCATCATGTTATGGAACTGTTTTACTATTCTATTTTCATAACAAATACTTTCCACGTGGATTATTAAATAACTGACGGCACATGCGGTTATTGGACACGCAGAAGGTTCAAAAAATTCATCCGCATATGTGTCCGTTGTGCCACATTAGTGCATTAAAATGGATGCGTTCGATTTGTTTTATGGTTGAGAATGAGTTGTAAAAGCACTCATACTCTTTCAGTTAATCAATGAACACGCACAGCACACTTTCAGAAGAAATCTTACGGTGCACTTCTCGACAGAAACGAATTGTCTTCCTCGGTAAAACATGATTTTCGTTACACTCATTCTCACGGAAAAATCATTTGTTTGGAACAGAACTATACATTGAAATGAATCGCACATAAATCTTTATGATAACCACGCGGTTCTGTGTTTCGCTTGTACCGTCAGAAATGCGGAAAATCAAATCGGTGGTTTGAAAGTGTGAAAATACGATCGCGACTCCCGTCGAAATGGAAAACCGGCGAGAAGCTGTTCATGGAAAAATCCGCGTGGAGAGTTCGATGGCGAAAGAATCGTTCCGAAAAAAAGCCGGCGGGTGCGCGCGCGTGAATCATCGGCGGGGAATGCAAGTAGCGGTGGAGGTTACACACGGCGGCGCCCTTTCCGAACCAGATACACGAATTTATCACATTGTGCTCCGCTGGATGCTCGTTAACACCGGGCCGGACCGCTGTAATCGGCGTAAAACAGTCCGCTTTTATCATCATTGGTACACTTCCGTACGCAGTTCCGCGGTACGGTTTCACGCAGTTCCGTAGCACGGTGGTTTCGGAAGAGATCGATGCAACCGCCTCCCCGTAAGCACGCGTTTACGCGACTGAAAACAAGTTCGGCCGGCCTGTTGTTTCGGGGTCCAATGAATGATCCCGGGAACGCCGTTACACGCGGCTTTTACGTTTACCGTTCCCGCTGCATATGGGACTGTTTCACCGGCGCCGTTCCGCTGCTGCCGCTGCACTCGCTGCGCTCGCTGCAGCCGAGAGACGCGTCCGATACGATGGCTCGCCACTCTCCCGGCACGTGAACGCGTCGAATGAAAAATATTGTTCGCGTGAAACGAAAGAGACGCCGAATTGTTTCGTTTGGTACAGCTACCGTGAAATAGGTTGATTCGGCTTTGGCAGGCTTTTAGGGTCTCCTCGCATTGTAATCTTTATTTGCCCGCGACAGCATCGAAACCCGCTTGCATGCATACCGTTCAAATCGACACGTCTCACACTGGGCCAAACTACGGGAAAACGTCGTGTCTCAAGTTCTGTACCTGTTTTACGGGGGGGTTTCAATTTTCAAAAAATCGAAGTTCCTTTTTCACGGTTTTTTTTTTCAAGCGTAAGTGTTGCCGAATATCTGTGCAAAAGGATTTGCTTAAATTCGTAAGAATGACGAAGTTATGCGCGTTTGAAGAACCACTGAATTTCCCGTTCTCGATATATGTCAAAAACTCGAGTCTTGCCAGCGTCTTGTATCGCCCAGGAGATATAGTATATGAAAAAGCATACGAGTCGTGTGATGTTGATTAGTTCTGTACTGTTCGTGCCTCGAAAGAAGTGGGGCAGCACGAGGTCAACGGAGGCCCTCGCTCGCTCCGCCCATCCCCACTTTGACGTCACACGCTGTATAGTATGTGCAACCAATAGAACAGTCAGAGGCGTACCCTCACGGGACTGTATCAAACTACATCATTCAAACGTTTGAATTGTACGGTTCTTTAAAGAATTTCTGACATTGGACGATCAAAAGTTTAACACTAGGTTTACGCAGCACTAAAAATAACTATTTTACATTACTTTACAAAAATAACATGCATGTATCTATCAAAATTTGTGGCCATCTTTTTAATAATATATATCCAAAGAAATCAATTTGTTAAATAATTCCTAATGGATGCATCTTTACAATCTCAATATTCGTAAATTAAAAATTAAAAATATTAGAATCCGTCATTTTGACGGGTCCCGTAAATCTAGTGTTAAAGATGAATGCACGAAGTTTTTCTTTTCACCACTCTATTTCCGCTCTGCATCGTTGAGCTTGAAACAGTATTCTCGTGACGTTTGGAGACACTAAAGATTTTGATGAGTATTTAAACGGTCAATATCGTATATTATATCGAAGGATTAAAATCGTTTCATTGGAAGATAAATCCCGGAAGTTTTTCTCTCCCGACACTCTGTTTTCCGGCTTGGAACCGTTTTGCCACGCTTTAAACAGTATTTTCATAACGTTTAGAGACGATCAAGATTTTTACGAGTTCTCATTTAAGTATCCGATGTCGTGTATTATATTAGGTCCTGTTCGAGGAAAGTTAGTTTGGTCATGATGGCGAGGCAAGTTGTTTATTTATTTCGGTTTTACACCACACATTGGAATTTCATGACGCACGGGTCGCTGTAAAATCCACGATATATAACTGTAAACTCCCGTTTTATGTTTGTCCCTCGTTCTACACTCCTGCACATAATTGAGTTTACTTGTATACAATGTGAAAACATCGGGGCAAATAAAGGTTGTGCTTCTATGAACAAACTGCCACAGATAACATCTGTTTCGTTCTGACTCGGTCTCGGGATTTCTTTCTGCTCGATTTCTATTCTAATGACGAAATGTAATTGCCAGACTGCGGGTCTGTATGCAAAATGAAAATTGGCTGCGTTCGGTACAGGTTACAGGATCCACTCAGCAACGTTTTCCTTATTTATTTGTAAAGGTTGCATCGCGTGACCAATATTTTCTATTGGTCCATGGGGGACTTGTTAAAAACATGTAATTTTGAAAAGTGGGGATGGAGGTGTATCAGACCATCAGTCGATTGATTTTTCTTTGATAAGATCATTGTGGGAAATCAGGGGGTTTTCGAGTAAAAAATTTTTTATTTTTTATTTTTGGAATTATCATAAATCAAATTACAGATATTTTTAACTATGTGTTCTGTTTTAATCATTTTCCAAATTGTAACTACACATTTTTGTCATAAATGCCCAAAGTTCGCAGTCTAATAATTATCAAGCCGAAAAGTTATCTAAAATTTAGTAAAAGAATAACAAAATGAGATTTTTGTAAAATAGCTAGAATTTTACATAAAATGCAACCAGAAAGTATAAAATAAAATATTAAAGTACACGTTGCTTCTGATAGTAAGTATTTTAACGTGTGTCTGGCCATTATCGACTACTTCTACTTACGCCACTGCTCACAAAGATGGACAATCATCCAGTCGGACTAATTTCGTACATTATTCTGCAATAGTGGTTCGACGACGACAATTGGCATAAATACAGATAACTCGTAGCATAGTTGTTATTTATTTGGACTACGAATGATGCACAGAGAAATTGAATCAAGCATACTAGTAGAATCTCAAAATGAAATTCCCTGAAAACCAAAGCGTCATGCCGGTACGATACATGGGAACAATACTAATAATAAATTCCAGAGACAATTTTACACAGCTTATATTCTCTCCAGCTCCCATTCCTCTTGCAAGCGGCATGGTTCGCCGCTTTCATTCTTCGGTACACTGGGCATGCTTGCTACAAACAGGTCATTATAATAAATCATATTTCATCCCCGGGAAGATTATGCCCGGTTTTTGTGATCTCGTCCGCCGTTTGAGCTTTCTTTTGATACGCCGGCAAAAGAGCGAGTCTGATTCAATCGCTAATAGCAACTTAATAACAAAGAAAAAGCAGGAATTCCCTAATAACCGTGTTTTTTTCCAGGGCCGGTGATAGCTAGATTTTTACCCGCGTTGTGAGCACTCAGCGGCACATAAATTAATGAGGAAAAAGCTCTCTTTCTTTCCCTCTTCTCTTCTCCCCCACCCCCTCTCTATCTTTCTCTCGTCTTTCTTGTTCGTCTCGATCTCCTCTCCCGTCGGTTTCCTAGTCGTCGCGTATCTTCTTGCCCGGTCATTTAAATCCCGCTAATTATGCATATTTTGTTTCACCATTTCCCGATGAAACGATCCCCGTGCCCTCCCGTCGCGGTGCGCTCTAGACGCCATGATCCTTCGCCGCTATCTCTCCCCCGATTCCGACGGGTTCTCGCGCTCGCCCGCTTCATCGAGCCAATTTAACCGAGTGCCGGGTAATTCCTGATAAGATGACGATTTCCTCCGGCTGCGGCGCTCCCCCGGCTCCGGGGAAACATTTCGCAAAAAAAAAAAAAAAATGGAGAGAGAAAAAAGAAAGAAAAGACATCCTTTGTCGCGACGTGCCCTGCGTCGATATTAACATTTCCCTCTCGGTTGGACCCGGCCGCCGCAGCCGCCGTCGGAAAAACGAACGCAATCATTCTTTTTCGGTGTGTGCAGCTGTGACCTAAATATACAGGGTGCGCCGAAATTCCCGGCGCGAATCGGGGGTCGGAGGGGCAGCGGGGATCCAGATAAGATCTAGAATCGGGAAGAACGAAATCGCGTCGACCGGGTTCGTTCTCCAGACAATTCCGATTAAGGGGGTGGCGTGATTTTCGCGGATCATTCTTCCACGAATTTTCCGGAATTTTTCTCGGAGGAACCGCGGAATTGCGGCGGGATTTTGCACACATTTATTGGTACTTGATGCACGTATTTTTTTTTTAAGCAGAATTAGTCGACATTACAGAGTTTACTCGGTATATGTCGGAAATGCCTAGCAGATAAACGTCCCAGAACTATCCCCACTACCGCGAGGTATACCCCGTGAGCTAGACCAGTGTTTTGGTCATATATCGAGTAAACACTGCACACGATTTATATATATTTTTATATGTTTTGGAGAACATGGGTCGACGGTTGGCATGATTCTACGAAATGACGGCATTTCGAAGCCGAATTACCAATTTATTAAATACATAGCGACATTCAGCACGGCAAAAGAATAAGAAAAGATTGATGGATTTTAGGAATTTATGTTCGTACGATACGTGAAAGAAAAAATATCTCAGCGAGTTTTTGCAGTGAATCGCGGCGAAACACAAAAATTTCTTCGAAAGTGTATTAAAGAAACTTGCTTGTGGAATTTAAATTTTTTGAATTTATATGTAAATCTAGAACATCAAGTTTTTGCTTTTTATTTTAGTCAGCTCAGTGTGTAACACCGTAGCGAAATACTTTTGATATGATTACGCGAAGGTACCTCTGGTTAATTCGCTCATGTTAAAACAGTTTTTATACGAAATCTTAGAATGTCCGTTATACTGAAGAAATAATAAAACAATAATATTAAGGCGATTTGTGGTAGCCAATATTATGTGAATGAGTAAGCTCGATGCGCAAATTGCAATGGGAAAACTGAATTGTCGGTCGATTCACGACTCGTTTTATAGAATAATAAGCTTTTATGTGGCTGCCATGATTATTCAATAACGGCTATGATTCCGGGATACGATCGTTAATAATTATTTGCGAGTCAACAGTAGGCGAATATGCACGAGCATGTCAGATTATTTCACTATACAACGGGATATTGTACCGCGAGACATTACAATGGAATTAACATAATGCCATGTATCTAATGGCCGTATCTTCTTATCCTACTTTACAGATATGGTTGGTATATTACTATCGTATTATCGATAGGCAAATCAACGTTCTACATATATGTTGTGCCTATTTTATCATTATTGGCGGATCTATGTGCAACATAAACATTTTCTATCTGAATTGCAATGAACTCGAGTGAAATAGAATTTTCTTTCTTCATATGTTTCATGAATTGAAAATAATATAATAGTGTTATTAAATTCTGATATTTTTAACGTTTGAAATTACGCCTGCTCGTTTTTGCGATAAACGCGCGAAATTCGCTGTCTAATCTATGCAAAAGAAACGCATAGACGACGAAAGCAATAAAAGATGTTTGAGAAATTGAGAATCGATGGAGCAGCAGCTTTCGAAAAATTCGAAGACATCTGTCAGTGGGTGCACGAAAAAAAAATTGCTCAAAATTCGTGGTTTGTGCATAGCAGATGTGATATATAATACGGCATGACCTGCATGCTCGCTAGAGATATGGAAGATTTCTTGCACTGATATGCGCATTTCGAAATTCAGATTGCGTATCTGCAGCAATAAAACGTATTCGTGACATTTAAAGTCGATCGTCCGCAATCCCAGTAAGAATATCTCGCTCGCATTAGGCCAAACAATTTTAAGCAGTGCGATCGTTGCACTGCAATCCAAACTGCATGTTCCTAATAATGCAGAAATAGTACAATGCTCCATTCGTTTCTGTCTAAAAAAACATTTTGCCGGTACAATTATTTACTAAAAGAATACATTTACATTTCGATTTGCCGTTTTTATTGAAATCTTGTACGGCAGTGTTTAGTGTATTTTATTTACGACGCATTTCGCATTATTCGTTCGATTTCGAAATTTATAGTTGATGCTGTTTAGGACAATTTAAAGCTTTATTTATTTAAAATTGTGTGCGGCCACACACCCCTGGTTAATACCTTAATAATGGAAAAAAATGAAGTTACTTTCACAATAAAGCGCTCGATACTCGACACTAATACAGGTTCGCGTGATTTCACATTTGTCGCAGCAGTGTGCTAATAAAACCGTCACGCCGCTGCTGCCATCCGCAAAAATTAATGCCACAAACGTCCTGGATAAATAAAAAGGCCGCGCTCTAAACTCCCCAAAGAATCGCGCGATCAAATACATTTGTTTCGTCTTTTCAATTGAATCCGAAACTGAAAACCGTAACGCGCACCGCGTCCTAGTGAGACGCGTTTTGGCCGGTTAATTAAAATACACCATCAAAGCGGTCTCATAATTACCACCGTACATTCGGCTTTATTTCATATTTTTCTTTTTTTCTTTTTTACAAACAGAAACGCAAGAGAGACGAACAGAGACTCGCGGATAGAAAGAGGACGAGACGAACGGGGGGTGGATGGGGGTGAGAGACAAACGCGAGAGTGAAATAAAAGAACGCAATGAACCGCGTACGCGCTTAATTCCGCGCAAACATTCGAGAGACGCGCTCGCGGATATATTCGCTGGTTCGCCGCAGCCGTGCGGAATTTAATTCGAATTATAACCGCGCCAGGTAAATCGAGTTATCGTTAATCGACGAGCAGAATTCCTGCATCTCCCGGGCAGCGGGCGCGGGCACCGGGATAACCCGGCAGGCAGCGGGCGTCGCACCGCCGTTGATATCCATTTGCATTCACTTTACACACCTTCGTCAATCCCTGTGTTTCAGGTTGCCAACTCGAACAAGAGCCAGGTGACGCTGCGCGACGTCGACTTCGGCCTCTCGGGCACATTCATCTGCGAAGTCACCGCGGACGCGCCGACATTCTCCACCGCCTCCGAATCGAAAAATCTCACGGTTGTGTGTAAGTATCCTACGACATATTGTCACTAGTCATCCCTATTTCGCGTGCACGCGAAGACACGTGTACACGAATAGGGTAAATTTGCCGATTACAGTGAATTCGCGATATATGTCGCTGTGGTCTCGATGATAAAGGTCGCGGAACTATCCCCACTACCGCCTGGGTATACCCTGTGAGGGGCCCCATAGCTCGACAGGCCTCGGTTACCGAGGAGTACGAAGAATTATCCTCGGTTACGGAGGATTTTTAATTATTTTTTATGGGACTTTCTCCAACATATTCGTGGCATTGCCCTGATGAAAATGATGAGTGATTTTCAGTTACTCCTGAAAAATGAGCGACATCAAGAAACGTGTTGCTGACATTAACGCGAATTCACTGTACTGCGGTGTATTGGTTCGCTCCGTACGTCGAGAATTTGATTGAATTGTTACGGAGGATTTTTAATTATTTTTTTATGGGATTTTCACCAACATACTCGTGGCACTGCCCTGATGAAAATGATGAGTGATTTTCAGTTACTCCTGAAAAATGAGTGACATCAAGAAACGTGTTGCTGACATTAACGCGAATTCACTGTACTGAGGTGTATTGGTTCGCTCCGTACGTCGAGAATTTGATTGATTTGTTACGGAGGATTTTTAATTATTTTTTTATGGGATTTTCACCAACATACTCGTGGCACTGCCTTGATGAAAATGATGAGTGATTTTCAGTTACTCCTGAAAAATGAGTGACATCAAGAAACGTGTTGCTGACATTAACGGGAATTCACTGTACTGAGGTGTATTGGTTCTAGTGTTCCTTCTCGAGAATTTCTCGAGAAATTTTATAATTGATTATTTCTGATTTCTCGAGAAATTCCAGTATTTCTGGAGAAATTTAAATCTAGGAAAATTCCTATGAATCTCATTTATTTTATAACATAAATTCTTAAATTCTCTTAAATTCTTATTTAAAACTTTAGAAAAACTGAATACTGAATTGAGTAATGAGTTTCTTGTTGTTATTAAAGAAGAAATCCCTTATAAAATATCTGCATAATCCAGAGTCTTTGCAAAAAGATTCAGAAGATACATTTTGTTATTTAACATCCAAGGCAAAGATGTATAAAATGGCAAAACAAATTCTAAGCAGACTTTTTGGAAAATATAACAATGATTCTTATGAAAATAGTGAAAAACTTTCAGATTCTCAGAATGAGGAACTATCACTGGAAAAACAGTTAGAATTAGAAATTACAGACAGCCTTCAAGAATTTAGTGTCACGAATTTAGCGGCAAAAGAAAATAAATTCCGGGCTCTAACAAAGGAATTCCAAATTTTTGAGTCCACTGGAAAAAGGACACCCAATCTTCAGCAACTTTCGGATGTTCTGTACACGATAAAGCCAACATCCACACAAAATGAAAGAAACTTTTCTACGGCTACAGATTTTGTTACAAAAAAAAAAAGAAGTAGATTGTCTGATTCTACATTGGACGCATTATGCTTCTTAAGAAGTCATTTCAAAAAAAAAGCGTAATGTTTCACTTTATAAAAGTTTGGTAAAAGTTTCCCAATATTTTTCTATTTTATTAAAAATTCTCGAGAATTCTCGAGAAATATAGTCTTATTTCTCATTTCTCGAGAAATGAAAAATGTTGAGAAATCAGGAACACTAATTGGTTCGCTCCGTACGTCGAGAATTTGATTGAATTGCCGAAAATTGAGGGGAACAAATTTATTTTAACCTAATCGGGAAAAAATACAGTAATGGGTACGCGTGTCCTGCTGCTCCATCATGCGACCTCCTCGTGTTCTAGAAGTTATACGACAGCACCGAAATCGGTGGTCGTTGAAACGGTCGCAGCAACTTGTGCCGTGCAATTTTAGTTGTACGATAAATCGTATCGTCTGTAGGCCGTTTCACGCGTTTACCGAGTGGGAGTATAGCCGACGGAGAAGATCTAGAATAAAAGGCTTCTGCTCTCGGAACGTAACGACGTGCACGGGTTATACGGCGTCACAGTGTATCGGCGGCGAACTCCTCTCCCGTCGCAGCAGACCTAACTCTCGTCGCAAACCGGCACACCGGCTCCGCAACCGTCCCTCTTTTCCGCTTTCCGGTGCACGCGAGTCGCGCGTGTGCCGCATCCGTAACTCTCGTCGATGCACTCCGACCGAGGCGCAGGATGCACTTGAACCGAACGTATTTCCTATCACGTTTGTTACCATTGTGCAATTCGAAATCTTTTCGTCGTATCTCGGGCTGCCTTTTATTGCAGTCTCATTCGACGAACAAAAAAGGAAAAAAAGAAAGAAAGTTTTCCTGTCGGTCCGTGTTCTTCTTGCTCGACTCTATATGTCAAGCGCAACGAGATCTCCTTTCTTTTTGCTGGTGACGAGGGTCGCGTACACACCTTACGGTTATTGGTGGTCATGTTCGCGAGTGTGTACGGGCTGGGTTGAAAAAAGTATCGGTGCGATTTTTCACGGTGGTCCACTACACCTCCGAAAACCTGCCGAAATTCATTTTTGCGACGTATGTACAGGGTGTATAAAAATTATATGTCACGACCACCATAGCGTCATTCTACACCTCTAGATCGGTGGAAATCTGTTTAAAAAAATGCACCGCAAAATTCACCTTGACCTTGGAAATCAAGGTCAAAGTGTCGAAAAATTTTCTTCTATTGCATCGTATAGTACTCACATCACTCAAATTTTTCGATACTTTGACCTTAAGTTTCGAGGTCAAAATGAATTTTGCGGTACATTTTTTTCACAGATCTTCACCGGATCCGGAGGTGTAAAATCACGCTATGATCGTCGTGACATATAATTTTTATACACCCTGTACAGCGTTTACTCGATCTATGTCCAGAACACGGGTCTGGCCAGGGACATGTATCGACCAGGAGATAATATAAATAATAGAGAAGCTTTAGAAGCCTCGGTTCGTGACCTCTCCCGGGGTATTCCACGTGGCAGTGTGGGTAGGTCTGGGACTTTTATCTGCTAGGCATTTGTGACATATATGAAGTAAACATTGTATGTCTAAAAGTTACCGGGACATCTTTTCATATCTTTTATATATCCGTGATCTTTTATATTCACATTCACATCTATACATATACTATACTCTATATTCATATCTATATATTCATATTTTATGCTCTATTCATGTCTTTTATATGTCCGTGATCTTTGGTGGAGAAATAGGTGAAAGTATGTAGAAAATGACTAGCGAAATAACTTTCAGAATTTAGTCATAAAACCTGACTGGCGAATTTTGTGTTTTTAACCGTCGAATTCGTTATCAGCGACCCCAAAAATCCCGAATTACAAATTTTCAGGAACCTACGGTGAAAACGTGAATTTTGGTCACGTTTTCCTGGTTCCTGGACCACTGTGGGATAATTTTACAAAAGAATGTCTGCGATAAAAGTTAATCACCGTTCAGCCTTCTACGAAAATTTAATAAAAAAAATTCAGAAATAAAAATTCCTTTTAAATATTACGCGTCACCTCAATTTTTTACATGTGACTATATATTTTTGACTTCTTCGTGTGATACACGACATTAAAACAATTTTGGGCGCGAAAAACGAGTTCCCGGGCCACAGTGCAGTAGGCGAACAAGAAAATGTTTCGAACGACAGTTAATCAGGTTTTAATGGTCTACAAATTGCATCGTTACGAAGTTGAGAAAAAGTGTCGTTTTAAAGAGAAGTCGAGTTAATTTCAACTTTTTGTACGTACATATTTCGGACTGTATAGCATCGTAGGAGTAATAAACGTTTTGCGGTTGTACTCCGGTAGCAGACATTACTACGCGTAATTTACATCGTTTCTACACCGTCCTCAATTTATATTAATTAGTCGACATTTTTCTGATTGATGCAAGTAACTTTTCCAAAAACGGTTGGAGATATTAACCCTTAACACTCTTTTAGCACAAAATTCCTGTATCATTATTCCAATTATTTTTTACATTATTCAATTTGTTTGTATTTAACACTAGGTTTACGGGACGCGTCAAAATGACACGTTCTAATATCTTTAATTTACGATTATTGAGATTATAAAGATGCATTCATGAGGAATTATTCAACAAATTTATTTCTTTGGGTATATGTTATTTTTAAAATGGCTACAAATTTAGATAGACACATTCTCGTTATTTTTTATAAATCAATTTAAAATAGTCACTTTTAGTGCTCCGTAAACCTAGTGTTAATAAATTACTAAACATTTCAGTACTGTACGAGTAAATTGCACCATTTTCGTATGTACAGCATGAAAAAATATTTAAAAAAAAATATATAAAAGTAATATATATGTATTATATTATATTATTATATAATATAATTTTATTAAAGTAATATAGCAATATAGTTTCATTTTAGTGATATATATGTCTTATATTATATTATTATATAATATAATTTTATTAAAGTAACATAGTAATATAGTTTTATTTTAGTAATATATATGTATTATATTATATTATTATATAATATAATTTTATTGTTTTATATAAAATATAAAATATAAATATATAGAAGGGAGATATTCCAGGTCGGAAGAAATGTTTCGTTTCAGAGTTAAAATGGCTTCGAGGGTTGCAAAGGGTTCAGAAGGCATAATATGTTCATTGTAGGCGTGGGTAGAAAAGTGAAAAATTCTTACATTCCCTTTTCTCGTTCTCGACCATGCGTAATCCTTCTGTCGTCTCAAAAAAGACTCGAGTCGTTTGGTGAAATATTAAAAGAGTTTTTAATGTCCACTTAATTTCGCCCCCGACTATATTCAGGAAAAAGGTTTCAGCGCGGCTTGCGATGAAACTGAGAAGAGTAATGTTAAAGAACACCACGCTATTCTCCCGTTAATAAATGCGTATGCGGCTCCCGGTTTCGACGGGAAAAAAAGGAGTTTAGGGTAGAGACCGGTTTTCCGGGCTACAAAGTAGAATACTCCCTCGAGTGACCAGACGGCGCGGAGCGTCGGCCACGCTAGGAAAACTCCGCGCGTTTACTCGGTCGTACCTTTCGCCATGATTCGCGGGAACCCTCGTCGGCCTTCAATCCGCGCGAATTTCCGCGGCAGAAGTTGCAGCTCGCGGCGAAACTTTCTCCTTGTCGGCATCGTTAACTGTCTCGCGTTTGATCCGAGCATGCAGCTCTCTCGAACCTCGCGCATCAGCTTCGTTGTCACGAAGCGTTTCCATACAGGCTGCCAAGCTCTACGCGCGCGCATATACAATATATGTGTATATGCATATACACCGACACACCTTCGCACGTGCACGCCCCCGTACCCAGCCGAACAGGCTTTCGCGTAAATTCGTCGAGTGTTTCTAATTTCCTCGAGTACGCGCCGCAGACATCAAACGATCGTTCCTAGGGTCAATCAATGCTCGCTGCAGGATCGCGAATACGTTTACGTATTTCCTGAATTTATAACGATCCGGCGCAGCCTCGCTTCTCCTCTCGTTCTCGCCGACAGCCGTTTCAAAGGCCCGCGCGAGATTGCCAGTTCCTCGCGACTCGCGATCGGGAGCTAAATTAGCACGCTACACTTGCGGATCTTTCTGCTAATTGATGCTAATTACGCTGCAACCAGAAGATCTTTCCTCTTTCAGAGAGAACATCTTACAGGATAAGACCCATTTCTTTTCGAACAAAATCACACCTGTCTTACCACGTGCTTCAGTAATTATTAGACTGCGGATGTTTACGCAATTTTCAATTTATATAGACAAATTTTGAGAAGGTGGAATCAACTGAAATCCTATTTTTAGTGGGAACAGCCTCCGCAGATCCTAAATAAATAATAATTACTCCAAGTTCTATCGACTTTTATAGTCTAGCTTTTTTCGAAAATTTTTATAAACGCATAAAGATCCGCAGTCTAGTGATTGTTGTTTGATGACCTTGAAATAAGTTCGGTTTCGTGCAATTTTTATTACTGAAAATTAATTTAAAGAATTTTTATCTTCCGTACTGATCCGCTGTGTAGCAATAAATGGATTGTGGATCATTATGGAAAATCAGCTTTATGTGGAATAATTATTGCATACACGGTGCTCGGTTTGAGCATACGGACAGTATGCAACAAATTAACGTTTCGAGACCGCTAAGGGTTTTAAGGTTTCCCGGAACGAATGAGAAATTCAGGGCACCGAAGAAACGCGAGTGAAAAAAGTTGAAGTTTGAAATCTCACTTGTTTGTATGAAACTCGAAGCTTTTATAAAATATACAGCGGGCGACAACGGGCTCGTATTGAGGCTTCATTATTTTGTAAATAGGAGGTAACCCCCGTGCAAATTTATTCATTGTAGGATTTTAGTCGGAATTTCAAATCCGAGAAGTTGCACGCGTAAATATTTGCGCGCGATGTTCCCTGCGAACCGGTATCCGCTCGCGGACCAACGAAAACAGAATTTTCGAAGACGATAAACAAGAGTAAATAATTAAATACTTGAATTTAAATCGTAGTATCAATTTTCAAGAACGGGATAACAACCGATTATCACAGCTGATACATAATTCTTTCAAATGATCCGCGGATGTTTCTGCAAAATAAAAAATTACTAAGACAACTTTCATAAACGGAAAGTAGATAAAAAAGTCATCTTTTAAATAATTTTAACAAGCCCTCACAGTTTTGCATTTCGCTGATTCAATTTCGTCGTGAATGCATAAAATCCTCGGTCCACTTATGACACACTTATTCGCATGATGGTAGTTTCGGTTTTACAACCTATCCCCTACAATTAGACTGTCATAATCTTATTATTCTCGTTCGTATTCAAATTTGCCGTAAAACTTTGCGTCTTTGACAATTTCAGAAACAACGAAGATAAAATGTGACATCGAATTAATTAATCATCTGGAAGTTCTCCTTTCTTATAAAAAATCTCACAGAATCGTGTGGCGACATTTCCTCCGGAACCGAAATTCTAGTTACGCTAAAAAATTTGAGATATCCAGTTTCGCGAGGCTCACGCTTTCGGAATATCGGTAGGGAGCCCTAAATTTCTCGAAGGGTATCGTAAGAACAATAGCAACAGGTATTAGCGGCGACTTGCGAACGCAGCTCGTGGAAATACTTGTTTCGCAAAATAAGGAATGCGCGGTACGATAATAGAATGTGTAGAAGCAGGCAGCGGCTACCCTAGAATTTCCGTAATCTTGCAATTCGTTGGGTCCCAGAACAGTGGTTTCGTGAAATGCGGGGTTGAGGCGAATCTCGATGAGAAGGTAACCTCGCAGGCATGCAAAAACAGGAGGAAATAACGAAAAGTTTCCTCGACGTGGGTAATCGAGTTACGAATTAATTTAACCGTCGATAAGAACACGGAAAATCTGACATACGAACCGCCAATTACATTCGGACACTTTTAAAAAGACAGTCACTCTTTTTGAAGCTGCACGTCTTGGATTTTTTGAGAAGTCGGATCGACTAGTTCGAAGAGAAGAAATTTTGAAAAAATTTCTGCTGGTCGGAATTCCCGAGAAAATAACAGAAAGTCGGTTTTTTACAACTTTTTTTATGCGAGCCAACAATTAACCCAGTAATTTCTAAGTTGGTTATATACAATAAAAAAGAATTAGCAATTTTAGATAATTGGAATGTAAAAATTGTGATCGGAAAAATGTCGAATTCATCTTACCCATCCTGTTTCTTTGCTTGTTTAATTTTTCTAAATAAACTATCAATTTTCTGTCCGCTTTTGCAGTCTTCTCGTTTCCAAAGTTGTAGATATTTAGAAAAAAATAAATGGCTGCTCTAAACTAAAATGTCAGTTTGTAAAAATTGTGGTAGCTGTGCATTACTAATTTATTAATTACGATTTTAATTTCAACGAAATTAAGAGCCTGTATTAAATCAAGTGAAACATCGAGAAGACCACGAATTTAATTTAAGTTGTATTGTTCTCTGGAAAAATGAGATTCTTGTTCGACCGCTTCGAAAAGTTTAATTACATTCCAATTTCGCGTACTTGTGCGCTGTAATAGATTCCCCCTTGCGAAGCTCGGAATAAATAATTATCTGCTTTAATTTCATCCGGAATTTTTGTCATGTACAAATAATTTATGAGGATAATTTCGTTCGTGAAAGAGTTGATAAACAGATATGGAATCGTCAGTTAGACAATAATTCATCAGAGATGTTGTACACGTCACGAAGTAGGAAACAATTTTTGAAATAATAATAATTTGTGACAATCTTTGTCGAATTTTTATGAAAAAGCTGAAATATGACTGAAACTACAGACTACAAAAATATAACGAAATAATATACTCTCTGTAAAAACACAAAATGAATAAAAGAGAATCGGATAACTAACATTCGCACAAGTTTTCAGTTTATCTAAAATTCATAAAACTACAACAGACATGAAAACAGAATGCTCCGTATACAAGACCGTATAAACAAAGTCTAAAATAACTGAAATCCGTAGAGAATGTAATCTACAAATTTTTATATAGTTCGGTATTTCTCTTCGGAGAAGAAAATTTAAAGAAATTTTAAAGATCATGAAATGTCCATTCAATCGTGCAGCCCAGATAATTTCAAGTTGAAATATTAACGCTTTTAATTAAGTAGCTAATACGTAGGACCGATTTCTAAAAACCAGCAAACCTCGGTTTTCATTACGTTGAATTTTACGTTTCCGTAAATGAGTTTTTTCGTGAATTTATAAATGAGAATTTTGAATGACATATAAATGCATAAACGCATTTTATGCAAACATAAAAATCGAGGCTCGTAAAAATTACTTGATAAACAGTGAAAAAGTGGAGAAATCAATTTCCGGCAGTAGTGAACGCGCGGAAAAGCAGAAGAGGCTTTCATTAAGGTTTTATTAAAAAATTTTGGACTATTCACAGTTTGCTCGGGCGCAGCCGGCCATAAGCGCAGAAATATCCACGGCACGATAGCATCGGGCTTCTACCATATGATTATTTGCACGGTGAATGCAGGAATGACGGGGTGGAGAGCGAATATTATGGAAGGATATACGAAAAAGTTTGACTTGATCCATTCGATTTATAAATTCGACGGCGCGGTAATCCGGGGTTCCGTTTGTATGACGGACCGTCTCCATTCAACCGAAAGCGCAGCTTAAAGAAATAAGAACTGCGGAATTTATGATAATTCTAATGCTTCTTCTTGGCCGCTTCTTCGAATAGCCCATGAATTTCAAGTGTGTTCCAGCAGAATACGAACGGTTACCGCTGGAAATATCTGTGGCTACATACGCTTCGAATTTTCATGCACCGCGCTCGACCTCTGACACGTCGAACCGTATTTTTATCTTGGATTTCCTTCGCTGGCCTGCAAACAATTACTGAAAATTGATTTCACCGAAATCAGCTTTTCCTTTCTGCGCAAATAGGGTAAGGGACCCAACTACTGTGGGGGCACCGATTACTGTGCCTACATAAACTATCCTACATTAACTGATTTTAACACTAGGTTTACAAAAATTTTACGTTACTTCACAAAAATAACATGATTGTATCTATCAAAATTTGTGGCCATCTTTTTAATAATATATATCCAAAGAAATCAATTTGTTAAATAATTCCTCATGGATGCATCTTTACAATCTCAATATTCGTAAATTAAAAATATCAGAATCCGTAAATCTAGTGTAAATGAAAAAAATTTAATATCTCTTTTTTAATATCCCCCATATTTTTATTTTCCCCCACAGTAATTGGACCCCTAGCAATTTCTGCCGTTTAGAAAATCATCCTTGTCCATACAGGGTGTCCCAAAAACGTTGCAGGAAACATGACGTAAATTCGACGGATAAAATAACTTTTGCTGATGGGCTCGATAAAGCTTTCACTCGTAAAACTTTAATACCGTTGTAAGAGAGGCAGGCAGGCACTCGATCAGAAATAATTCTATGCTCCGTAATGAAAGCATTAAAAGTAGTCGAACGATCCCAGGAATCAGTAAGCAAGCCAAGGGAAGTGGAGGAGGGAGCCATCACTTGCGTGCACGCTAAACTTTAATCAATTCTCATAGTTCAAGTCCCGAAGTTTTCTGCACTTTTCACGATGGATTTTCGAAGGACGAAAGGAAAAATTGAACATCCCATTAGAGAACGCTCGGTGCTTCTTTTATTCAACCAGAACGTTCGCCTTCGAAATGTCGCTTAATGATATGAAGTTGCTCGTTCTATATTCTTCGGATCAGACTTGCTTTTCTTTCAATTATTTCACGAAAAAAGTGTCTGTCATTGTTCATATAGTGATGTTCGTTTACGATAAAATTAAATCGTTCGTAATGAAAGTACTGTAAAGTTCTTTGTAATTTTCACATGGAGGTAGACAGTTTAGTTATATTTGGTCAACGAGCAAAACAATTCAGTTTGTGCGTCATTAACCTTTATACTGTATTTGTCCTAAATGCAATATCATGCTATTTTTCATTTTTAATGTCACAATAATTAGAGTTCAACAGTAATATTAACAATTGCAGAAGAAAGTATATTTAAAGTTTGTGTAGCTTTTGTTAAAAACTCAATAGCACAGTTTGTTCAACTTTTTGTTTAACAGTAGAACTACGGCCACCGAGGGACTCAATTTCCAAATTTTTAAATTAACAATTACACAGATTGCAAGAGTACATTTGTAGAGAGTTATTTAATGAATTTATTCGTTTGGTCGTGTTATATAATTAAACTCTTTTCAAATGTTATCTCTTCCAATTTTCGTTATTTTTTATAAGGGAATAGTCACTTTTAATGGTCCGCAGATCTGGAGGCAACTAATTCTATAAAAATTATATCCACTTGTACTTGTTATTAAACCGACATTTTAGGTGTATAATTAGAAAAGTTTAAGCTCTAAACCAACGTGAAACATGAGTGTTCCCGACTCAAAGTTGTATACGAACCTTCATTACTTTTTCTTTTGTCTATTTCTCACTGGAAGCGGTAATCCACGCCCCGGCACAGTAATTATGAAATTCATTTCGTTGCTTCGGGAACACGATGCGAAAGATAACGCTGAATGACCTATTAAAACCTTCTTCGCGGAATAAATATTTCATGAAAATAGAATTTTGTTTACTACGCGCGCCAATGGCTTGTCCGATATTTCTTATCGGTAGACAAGGATTTTCATGCTAAATGAAAATCGCCGTTAACTGCAACGCACGAGAACTCACTGCACGCACATTCAATTAATTTCCTAATATTTTAAAATTTTTCAATATCCTCGCTGTTTCGAATTCGACCGGTGCAATCTAATTAAATATTAATTAGTCAGTCATATAGATATTTCTATATTATTCTATATAATAATCGCTTTCTCTTACCGTGGCGTTTACTATATAATATTCTGCACACGTAAAAATAATGAGAATAACATTTTCAGGTTGTTAAACAAGTGCTAGGTATTAAAAGAGTTGATTTCAGCAATTTTGATACTTTAATGAAATTCGTTCGTTGGATAATTATTGGCACGCAATACTCTCTACTTGCAATCGTGCTTTGTCAAGCTCTTTATAATCACAGTGTCAACACAAGCATATTACGAGACTAATTAGCAGCGGCTAGGCCTTTGTATCGATCTAGCCGATGCGACGGTACTACAGAACGTTGTCGATATGCATACGAAGCCTGAAGCAAACTGCTAACTAGAGAAACGATCGCGGAATTACGATCCCCAGCCTTCGTGCATTGATAATCCCAAGTATTGTATTGTATAGATGGAGGCAGAAGAGCACGCACAGTATCCTAATTATCAATAATACAATAGAACTAAACGTTTCAGTCATAGTCACAGGAGATGTCCTAGATTATACAGTATTTACTTTATATATGTCCCAAATGTCTACCTGATAAAAGCCCCAATATTATCCCCACTGATAGATATGATCCCCAAAGAATAGTATCTCCTAGGTGATATATGTCCCTGGTTAGATCAGTGTTTCGAATTTCTTAAAAATCGAGTTTGCGGCCAAAAATTCGGAAAAAATTCACAGTCGTATGTGCTAGAAGGTAGAGTGTTCATAAATTTTTTCGTAATTTTTCACTGAGCAAGTCAGAAGAAATAGAGCATAATTCATTATATCGTTCTCACCCTATAACCACCCTTGTGGTAAGGGTACCAATTTGAAACTTGCCACAGAGGGTTATCGTTAGGGGTACTGTCGAATGAAGAAAAATTAATTAGGTTTGGGAAGATCCGGCTATACCCTTTTATTCGAAATTTTGTTTAATTGTGGAGAATAATTAGACCGTGGATTTTATGTATATATGAGAAAAATGAGTAGCAGTTTAAAATAGTAGAAAGATTAAGAGAATTACAGGATATCGATATGAAATTTTCAGATTCCAAAAATTAAGAAAAATTAAAATATTGTATTTGTAGTCTCCAAGCCCAAACGGGACACCGTGTACATAATAAAACCAGTAGCGTATAAAGTAACTCTCGGTATCCAGTGCCAAATCTTCTTTTCTCGCGTATACGCAATCGCAATTTCGCATCGGCCAGTTACAAACAACATGATCGCTGGGCAATGACTTCCTAATGGATAAACTATATCCCCATAATTGCTCGCAGAGGATTGTTCCACAAACCAGACACTTTTCCCATCCTCTCCCTCTATTTTTCTCGCTTCGTCGACATCAATAAACACAAAAAAAAAATAAAAATAAAGTAACACGCCGCAACTAAACAGCCGCCGTAATTAATGCTCGATAGCTTATCAGTAATGAACGTAGCAAAGTTGAGTGACCGATCGATATCACCGGAATTCAGTCCGGGTTATCGGATATTTATGCAGATACACTAATCGACAACTGTTTAATCAGATTCGAGGGGGATTAAAAAAGTCGTTAATGAGCTGGTTTTTCACGTGATCTCATTATCCGGCCAGTGTAGCGTTCAGAGCGTCGCTGAAGCAACAAGATCGAAATTGGCTCGAAAGCGTGCAAATACGTGTCTGTAGGATGCAACAAAAACACGTGTCCGCCATCCCGTTTAATTACATCGACTTTTCGAAATAATCGTTCGCACTGTAATTATTCAATCGGGAATTTCTTGGTCATACCGAATTTTTATAACCCGGTTCTCCACATTTCTGACTTATATCGTGTGAACTCAATCGAAAATCTTTATTCGAGGGTCATGTACGAGCTGGTTGCAATAATACAATTTCACTGAGATACTCAATAAGGTATTTCTATAAATAAATTTCTAGTAATAAGTATTACCTAATAAAAGATGTATTCAATTAATTCAGACAATTTTTATTTTCCACAAAAATCCGCGGTCCACTGAAAATCACACGATTGAAATTTTCAATCTGCCCGAAAATCAGGTGGAATTGATTTGCGCGCTTCTCAAAAAGAAAAAACGATCGGTGAAATCCGTGAAAAAAAAATGTGCAAATTTGTCTGGTAACGCAGAAAATCGAAGTGATTGGATCTCGATCCCGTCCAGGTTTTCTCCCGTGCTTTTTGATCATTTCCGGTGCAGCTGGCCTGTGTTCTTGGCCAGAGAGATACGCGCGGACGTCAAAGCAATTTTGAAACCGAGCCCCGATAAGCGAACTGCAAGATTGATGATCGAATGATACAGGATGCCCGTCGAAATCCCTGTCAGCCATAGGCCATTTAAAACCGCGGGATTCATGGGTCGTTCGCGTATCGAACAATATTCCACGGGAGCCGGACCAATTCGTCCGAATAAAACACTTTGAAAGTGACGCAAATTAGCTGGAACGTGCGTCGCGTGGTTTCTGCTCGCTCCCGCGACAAAGCGATAATGTTGCGGACCGAAAGAAAAAAAAAACTCGGCCGCCACGCTAAGTGGAAACGAGCCTGTGCGAATCGGCGTTGTTTTTCGTCGACGAGGGCGCACCTGCAATCCGAACGAAAGAAATGAGCGCCACTGCGCAGCCATTTCGAAAAATTTATCACGGTGTTTAGCCGATTCGAATGGATTTGTCCGGATTTTTACATCGGGAAATTAATCGTTCGGTTCTGGCATTGTGCTGATATGCGGATGCAACGCTGCATCGGGTGTCTCGGTTTATTAGGATCCCTTCGATATCCGCTTGCTTCAAGGTCTCGTAAATAGAGCTTAGTGTCTCACAATGTCTAGAAGTAATCAGCATTTCAAAAGTTTCTTTATTTTTTAAAATTCGGTTTCGAAGCTAAAAATTCTGAAAAAATTCACAGACGTGCGTTCTAGTGGCTGAAGTGTGCCTGATTTTTTTCGGAATTTTAAATTGAAGAGCGTGAGAGAAATGACGGAAGAACCTGATTTTCTTTCTCACCCCATTACTACCCCCCATGTCGACATACGGGGTTGAAAATTGGCAGAAAGTATTTCCTTCGGATAAGTTATCGAATGGCGAATTCACTTTTGGTTCGGGGGCACTTTTGACCTCCTTATACACTACCTTTGCAAGTCTACTAAAATCAGTGTCGTTTAAAATAGTCATTAATTATCCGGGATCGACGACGGTCAAACTTTTCTCGATAATGTTAACGTAGTCCACTGCTGGTAGCGCAAAAGGTAAATATTTTGCATGAAGTGGAAAGTTTATAGGATCATTGGAGTTTAGTATTCGTTTAATAATTTATCGAGCCTGGGTCAGAAAGTCGACAACCAAGTGGAGCTTGTACGACTTATGTTAACTTATTTTACGATAAAGTGGTTAACCGTATCACGGTCGTGCAATAATTGTTTGTACAGAGATTGGTATAGTATCACTGTCGTTATAACTGAGAAAATAATAATGCACGTCTTTGCTCGATATATGTCGCAAATATCTAGCCGACAAAAGTCCCAGAACTGTCCCCACTGCCAAGAAGCTTCGCTATCCTTTTCTACGTTCGGCAGTGTATCAAAGAATAGTATCTTCTCGCCGATATATGTCCCTGGGAAGACCCGTGTTGTAGACATATATCGAGTAAACACTGTACCAAATTGTTCGCGTGTAACCTAAGTGACACACTTTGCCGAATCACCCTGTATATTTTACTCTGCAAAAGGCTGTATAAAAATGTGTGAATTTATGAACAGTAAAGAAGGTTCGCGATAATTAGCCGGTTTTTAATTTTTGATCAACGTGTATCTGTCGAAGGGGCGATATAACGGGTGCAGCAATAATTGCTAAACGATGTGACGAGGCAACCCGAATAAATATGAAAACACTTTCGCATTGTAGAAGCGTGTCCGACGTATTAAATTTCCCAGAAAGTAAATCCACATGCACGGACGGCTGCTTTGTAAATTCATATTAAGATAAGCGCTCCCGTGACAGCATATATCCTTACTTTACATTAGTCTGTCACACTCTATTACGTGCCCTAAAAATTTAGGTCAAATTTCTTCCGCGTCGACTTGCATAAAATACGCGTGTCTCGCTATGCTCGCGCATTTTTTATACACAATCGCCGTATATTTCACCGCGATAAAGTCGCGCGCATCTTTTGTTTATTTTACTTTGCCATCGATACATTTTTTTATATTTCCCCGTTAGAATCGCAATCACGACAGTGCGTTATTTTTTTTTTTTTTTCGTTCGCTCGTCGATGTTTTTCGAGTGTTAATATTCGTATTTTTATGAACTCGCTCCTAACAAGTGAGGAAAACAACAAAAATATATATATATATATAAACAAATCAATACACGACGAACACTGTAACGAACCGGAGACGCGCGTCATCGAAAGTAAAATGCGGAACGCTCAGAAGTTTAATCAGTTTTGTAAAACGAGCACGCGTATATGACCACGCCACCGTCGGACCTTCGTTTGTTTCAGCGAGAAGTTGGTCAACATCCACGATGCCCGGTTCCATTAGCTTGAATAGAGTAATTGGACACTGTCGATTCGAGAACGCAATTCTCCCCTGTAAATAGAGGCTAACGATTTTCCTTGGAATCCATGGAAATGGACCGTCTACGGCCATCGCGTTTCCCTACCGAGCGTCCAATCGGAACGGAACGACTTTTGCCGAGTAACTAAAAATTCACAAATTCGTAGAAAAACTCGAACGATGAGAAACACGATCATTCGTCGCTAGATTCAAGAACAGGCTATAGGATTTCGGCCGACAGAATTCCTAAACGGTGATTTCTCCATATATGTCGCCAAGGCCTGGACGATAAACGTCGCGGAACTATCCCGGGATCCTCGGGAGGCCTCGGACGCCGAGGAGTGTAAACATAATCTCGGTTATGTCTCCTGGACGATATATGACGGTATATTGAACGATGTCATATATGTATGTCATATGTATTATACAATGTCATATGTTATATGCGTATAATTTATATAACATAAAATGTGACGTATACAACACGTAATATGTATATATGTCACGTTTTGTGTATATCGTATATAATTTCATCAAATTTGATGATATTTTATTATTTCTTATCACAAAATGTGACCGGTTTTAATCGTTTGTGGCTCATAGCAACAATAACCAATTTCGTTGATATTTTCAGTATGTACAGTCAGTCCCATAATTGATGGGACAAACGACTTTTCTACGTCATAGAACAGTGTCTCCTAGACCATAAACGACACCAAGGTGTTGCTGACATACATCGAGAATTCACTGAAATGGTGTACAGAAAACGCCGGCGGACGTATAGGGACGTTAGTGCAATCAAGTTGATTGCACCATTCATGAACGGAAGACGATAACATAACTGAAATTCGATTAGTCGTCCTATCGTTTTGGGAATCATCGGTTTATCACCGAGTGGGCGGGAGGATAAAACGGTTATTTCCCTCGGCTGGCGGTAATCAGTTCCAGTTTTCGGGACTCGCGTTCGCGTCAGATAAGAAAAAGAGAGAGAAAGAGAGAGTGAGAGAAAGAGAGAGTGAGAGAGAGAGAGAGAGAGAGAGAGAGAGAGAGAGAGAGAGAGAGAGAGAGAGAGGAGAGCCGAGAGGAGTAGCCCGAGAATCTCTGTGCGTCGTAGCCGTTCAATTGCAAAATTAAAAGTGATAACAGCGGTTCTAATTTTAACGCTCGTCAGCCCGACACGCCGAAGTAACGCGTGAATCACGGAATGCCAATTACCGGACGGAAAATGAACCGTGTTAATGCCACGATATTCGATATTCGCAAATTAATCGGAACTGGTTCCCGTTTACCTGGTTCCGTGTCGCGACTACGATGACATTTTCGAGGAATTGGACATTGCGAGCATGTCATATCTGCCATGGCTCTTTGGCCGATCCTCCCTCTAATCTCTGCGCAGGCTGCTCCAAAATTACTCGATCGAACTTTGTGTGTTCGATCCAGTGACGAGTAATCCACCGCGTCATAATTAGTAATTCGAACCGTTCGCCGCGTATCACGGTTTTCAGTTTGCCTGAAACCGTCGTTTACACAACGCTCGAGCCGAGTCACAAAACGTTGCACCCGGACAATATTTATTTATCCGATCTTCCTGCGAAATTCAAATTTCTTTGTCCCATCCGACATTCCTTTCCTACTTCAGTGGATCCCATTGCAATTTAAATATTAACCCTTAACGGTCCGGAAGTATTTCGAGTTTACTTGCCGTCAGGTCCAAGCTATTTTTCATGCGAACAGAAACAGTGGAATCAACATTTTTATATCAAGTATAGAAAGGAAAATACGTGTATTATTAATTAATTTGAGTTTTCCCGCCATTTACGCGGCATTGGACTAAGAAAGTAAAAGTGTCATGCTCCGTTAAGGGTTAATTATGACTGAAAACTCAAGTTACAATCGTCCAAACTGTGTGTACATTTCTCTCGGGACACCCTGTATTCGGGACGAAACGAAAGGCGGGGAGAATATTAGATCGATTGATCTGAAACAAACGAGACCGGTTTCTTAGTTGAAACCGCGTGCCATTCGACTTTCCATTACGTATATTGGACTTTCGACTACGGTCGACAAATCTTACGGGACAATCGGAACAATGGTATAAACTGGGTCAGAGTATTGTTGCAAAATTTTAACGACAGATATCGTGCACGCAGTAGAGTTATAATAGAAACGACGACGTCGATTCTATTCGGCCGGTTCTCTTGAGCGCTGCTTCAATTTCGTCGCTAATTGCATCACTAATCTTTTCATCTTTTCCGAAGCTGATGTCCGGTCGGTGCAACTCATTGTCACCCGGTGGGGACCTTAATTGTTATGCTTGATACCGTAGAATGACAATAATTGAAAGAACTTTCGAAAATGAATCTAATACACAGGGTGCCCCGAAAGTCATGAAACCACTTAAAAGGAAATCCGTTCACTTTTTAAAAATTCAAATTTTGTCTTTTATAAACGAGTAAAAGAATTTCTAAATTGAAAAGAGAAGACAGAAACTTAATTAAACAATTTCTTCTTCGAATTTTAAAAACCGCTGATTCCTTGCAATTATCATTTGGATTTTTATGCATTCACTTTTCTTCCAATAATTTTGTTCTGATAGTTTGCAGCAAGAGTTTCATCCAGATCGAAATGATCCCGGATTTATTAAACGATTGTTCGTTGGAATAGGGCTTATCAAACTCGAGAAGAAACTATTGCTGTTAAACTAACCTCGTGGTATAGCGCTTTGTAGACCAGTCTTGTGTAAGGGAAGCAATATTCAAGTTACATACGAATATGCTTTACTATGTAAGTAGAAACAAATATCTATGTAGTTACCGTTCTGTTATGGACTCAGCTTTATTCAAAGCGTTTCGGCACACACTATTCTGTACATAATGCAGCCATTATCGTTGGCCGTGCTTGCACAAGCAACGACAATTATTAGATGAAAGAACATTAATCCTGGTCCACAAATTCATTGTTCTTCGCAATAGCCGTTATCGGTCCTCGCGTTATCATACACCCTAATTTAATATGTCCGGCTTCATACTCTACGTAATCCAAGATTTGCTGACACGCTACAACGAACTGTTCAAATTTATATAACAACTGAATATTGAAGTTAGAAACGTGTGCAAGCCTACTGTACAATAATATCATTATTTTCTACAAACGTACATAACATCGGTGAATTTCATCATTTTGTTTTACGAAAGTTTCTTTCGTTTTAATATCGACATACATCAAATTAGACCAACAGCTTCCCCCATAGAAATTACAATTCAATTAAATAGAGACGAGAACAATTTCTTTTTGAAAAGAATTACGAACAGGAAAACAGCACCAACATTGGTGTATCTTTTTTTTTTATCTGCAATGATCCATGTCTATGGGGGTGAAAATAGCCCTCGTACCAATAAAAATTGAGCATAAATTGCTCAAGTTTACACACGTATCACTTTTGATCCAGGGAATTCCTAAAATTAAAACTTGGAGCTTTGGCATTTTCTCGTCAAGATCTACAGGATTATATTTTAGAAATTCCGAAATTTGTGGTCCCCTAAGCTGAAGTTTAGCCGAAATGAGCGACAATGCGAGTAAACAGGGTAGTTTCGGTGTCGTTTACGTCGCCTCGCCGGATACCGTTACGAGGGTGTACCGAGCAACTGATTCGCCGTCGACGAGCATAAGAGACACGTTCATGGAATGATATTGTTGCAGATCTACCCGGGGGTGCGCCAACCATCGTATCGGAACGTGAACGTTACGACCAGGGAGACACTCTGAGGGCAAATTGTAGCTTGCCGCCCTCGACGCCACCGGCTCATCTCTCATTCACCCTGAACAACGTGGCGGTAAGTGATAACCCGTAATCCACGTGTCGTTATCGAGTACGTAGTTACGCGGCGAAATTAATAGCGTAAAAGTGTTAGTATACAAAAGCCGCCGCGCCGTAACCTTTGGCCCCAGGAGGCAAAACTGACATAGGAACCCTTTAATCGTCGAGCGACCTAAGCGCGCAACTTGCGAGTCGAGTGTGCCACGCGATAAGCAACCCTTATCGATGATTCATCTTGACCCGCCCACATCCCGGAAACCGAAAAACTTCAAGTTTCAGATTTCGAAATGAATTTTTCTCCCACGTTTTAACAACGCCTCAGTGTTTCAAAATCCGAAATAATACTCGAGGACATCATTCTTAACGCAACATTTTTAAATTGAAGATAAAACAGAGACAGATATTTCAGCTGCCACTTTTAAAGTTATACAAATTGTAACAGTGTAGGATTTCCACTGTGAGTGACTGTGTATGTTAATAAACGCATCCTGAAACAGTGTATAGAAAGAAATTTGAGAACAGATGACAATCGCGTGGATCCTAGCGTATGCTACGTCCAGAATAGTATAGGCAGAGTATCATATTTGCCCTGATTGGATAATGAGATCCGGTGTTGTCATCCCGAGGGATTACAGGTAATGCATTGCCACCGGCAACGTGCTTCCGCTCCGGCGAGGAATTGGTGAACATTTTTGCCGGTTTCTAATTTAATTTAAATCCTGTATATCACCATTTACAAAAAACCGAGAAAAGTCGGTAGAAACGAAATAGAAAAAAAAATAACGGTAGAATACCGCGACAGAAATGCCAGACGAAAATCCTCTCAGCGGATAATTATTCAAGCGAAGCTGGACTTTAAAAATTATGAGAAACAAATTCTCCCCGAAAGAAGACACCGAGACTAATATACACAGATAGAATGGCGCACCCGGAAAGATTTTTCAAGAGGAAAAGTTCTCTTCTTTGCTTAACCTCCTTAACTTTTATAGAGCGGCTCCTCAAACTTTCATACTGCGATAACTTCCACATTCTCCGTCGTATATCGTGCAATTACTTCGCCGGTGTACGCGTATATATATATATATATATATATATATATATATATATATATATATATATATATAAATACGTACGTGTATAGGCGGTACACGTACGTGTGCATGCAGAGCGTGTGTACACGGGGAGAAAAGGAGTTCCCGATGTTATCAGTGAAAATTGATTTGGGCGGTCGGAAAAAGCGTCCAACGGAAAAAAGTTATTCTGCTCTCGAAGAGGCAAATATTGTGAAGGACGGAAACTCTTTTTTAAATTTACTTTATGTCGAGACGACGTTCAAATGCCCCTCCGCAGTATTTTCATCGAACGCCATTTTGCGCGAATGCTTCGCGTCTCGTGACACGAATAAGCAACTTGACGAACGACATTTAACGCGCAAATGTATTCGAGCGAATTGTCGAAGACGTTGCGCGATTTCAAATCTCAGTATATATTTCTCCGCAATTGTTTGCTGTCGACGCACATATTTTACTTCATCTTCGAACTTTTGCAAATATTTACGTTCGATACGTTCCTCGAAAAATATAATCAAATTCGAATCGAAGGGTTTGACGCAGTCTCGCTTGTTTCATTCAAACAATATATTGTAATTTAATTTCATATTTTATTTATTCAGGAATTCCTTTTTTTTTTCTTTTATTCTCACACGAATTTTCTATTAGTAGCAAATTAGTTTTTGTATCTACATTTACTATTTGTCGATTCAACGCAATTCAAAGTATTATTAATTGCTTTGAATCATGTAACGTTTATTTTAAACATTTTCAAAACATTGCGAAAGAGGGTAATTTTCTGAAAGATTCACAGATTCGAATTTGTTATTTCTTCGCCATTCGTAAACGTTCCTGGCGTTCAGCTCGTTCGCGTCGGATTTTGTTTAAATATATCCGATCCGTTTGATATTTTCTGGAAGCTTGTTGCCCCCGCGCGCGCGCATTCGAATATATTGCATTCTTACCGGAAATATTTGTCGACTCTACACGGAAGAGCACGCTGAACTATTGGAAAACTGATCCCGAACAGAAAAGAGCTTTCACCGAGTATATACAGAGTGTTCCCGAACTGGTACAACTTGAAAGGGGGGTGAAGCAACGTGAAAAAATGAGTGCAGCATTTCGAATGAAATTTGTTCGTAATTTCTCTCGCGTTCGAGAAAAACTCGTCTCGGTGTTTTCCCGCCGAAACACGCGTGCACAAGTTTTTTTCGCATCGACTTGTCCCGAAATGGAGTTTCACACGGAAAAGTGTCATTTCAGTTTCCCAATATTTTTTTTACGCAGAAATACTCCTTTCGACTATTTTTCAAACGGCTTGAGCGTACACTACATTCATCCACGTGGGGAAATGTTCACACGCCCATGCTGTTTTAACAGTAAGCGCATCTACCGAGGACAAAATGTGACTGGTATACATTGCACAGTGTTTACTCTATATATGTCCCAGACGCCTAGCAGATAAAAGGCTCAGAACTATCCCCACTGCCGCAAGGTATAATCCGTGGTGAGCCAAGAAGCTCGGGAGCCTCAGTTGCCCGTAACCATAATACGGGATAAAAACATAATGAAAAATTAATAAAAAAGAAGAAGATGTCTCTAGAGCTCCGCTGTTCTTTTCTCCGTTCGGCAATGTTTAAGTCATTCTTGAAAAATTGTCGTAAATGGCATTTATTTAATAATAACGAGACATAGATAACGAACAGGAAGATGAAGTATTACACGTGCAACACTTGACTTGCCAACAGAGACATAATCCATAACATCATAGACTGCCAACCGGAGTGTAATTCGAACATAGTCAATATTTGTATCCGAGATGCCTCTAATGCAAGTTTAGACAACATACAACACAGGTTATATTCTATGTAGCATGCACAGCCAGTCTATCGTGACCTAATAATCCTCACTATACTTTACATAAGTAACGAGGCTCGTAACGCACAGCTCAACCACAGAATGTATTAATCATTTACTCCGTGCGCGATCGAAACTTTCTTAATATGCTCAAATTATTCGATTTCATGGACCTAGTGCGGCCATTTTAATTTCCGTGCAGACTGTCCAGTCCCGGGGTCGATAGATTTTGTTTAGGAATAAAGTGAACAGTAACCATTCGACATAATTAATTATTTTAGCTAATTTGTTATTTTTCTTTCACGAATAACATCGTAACGGTAACTTTATTCAGTCCGCAATCCAGATTTATGTTTTTTTTTTGGCACGAATATGTTGGTGAAAGTCCCATAAAAAAATAATGAAAAATAAAGAAGTTTTGTTATTGGGTTAATAAAGGGTTCCCTTTGTCTCCCGTATTATGTTACACTCCTGGAGTGGGGATAACTCCTGGACATTTATCATCCAGGCCCCGGCGACATATATCGCGAATTCACTGTGTTTTGATTATTATGTTACACTCCTGGGCGACCGAGGTCTCTCGAGCTTGGACCCTCACGGCCCCAAGGTAGTGGGGATAACTCCGCGACATTTATCATCGAGGCCCCGGCGACATTTATCGCGAATTCACTGTGTTTCGATTATTATGTTACACTCCTGGGCGACCGAGGTCTCTCGAGCTTGGTCCCTTACGGCCCCAAGGTAGTGGGGATAACTCCGCGACATTTATCATCGAGGCCCCGGCGACATTTATCGCGAATTCACTGTGTTTCGATGATTATGTTACACTCCTGGGCGACCGAGGTCTCTCGAGCTTGGCCCCGTACGGTCCCAAGGTAGTGGGGATAACTCCGCGACATTTATCATCGAGGCCCCGGCGACGTATATCACGAATTCACTGTATTTCGATTATTATGTTACACTCCTGGGCGACCGAGGTCTCTCGAGCTTGGACCCTTACGGCCCCAAGGTAGTGGGGATAACTCCGCGACATTTATCATCGAGGCCCCGGCGACATTTATCGCGAATTCACTGTGTTTCGATTATTATGTTACACTCCTGGGCGACCGAGGTCTCTCGAGCTTGGTCCCTTACGGCCCCAAGATAGTGGGGATAACTCCGCGACATTTATCATCGAGGCCCCGGCGACGTATATCACGAATTCACTGTATTTCGATTATTATGTTACACTCCTGGGCGACCGAGGTCTCTCGAGCTTGGTCCCTTACGGCCCCAAGATAGTGGGGATAACTCCGCGACATTTATCATCGAGGCCGCGGCGACGTATATCGCGAATTCGCTGTATTTCGATTGGACGAGCAGGGTGAGTACGAGCCGAACGATGAAACTACGAAACGACGATCACTGAGTCGCGGTAATTTCCCATCCGAAACGCGCGCTAACTTGCTCGCAAAGTATTTCCCTTAGAATCTGCCCGAATAACAATATTAAAAAGTTTGTGGAAATTTGACAAACTCGTCTCAGAAATTGCATTCGCAGTCGCTCGAATCTCCGAACGCGAATGGAGAGGAGCCCGAAGAGAAGATACACGGTGGAGGAAAGGTCTCGCTGCAATCTATACGCGTCCCGGGGGGACGGTCTCGCTTTTATCATATTGCATTACTTGCTCATAAGCGTGAGTGCAAAGGAAAAACGTGCTGCGGGGGTGGTTTGCTATTTCCTTTAACTCGCGGCGCGCGGTGGGGAAAAAAAACCTCTCGGAATGTACGGTTATGGGGGAAGGAGACGGCGCTCGGTTCTTCAGCAGACGAGCCGGAGAAAATTAGTAGTACGCGTACACACGCGGCCCAAAGAAACCCTGTCTTATAAGGAGAGGCTTGGGCCGACGGCAGCTTCGGTTTGTTAGTTTCTTACGTTTAACGCCGTCTCGGGATATCCGCCGAATTTGTACGGAGCATTTTCGCCGGAACAAGAAATAAGTAATTTCGCAAATGACGCTCTCGCCCGCGGTGAAGTTCCTGCGAACAAAATATACACTCGGCCACGCCGCCCCACGAGCAAATACTAATTTCCACGCCACATGTATATACGGAATTAACGGTTTATCAACAGGCGTCTTTTCCGCGTGCGAAAGAAGCTAAATAATTTTCATTCAAATCGTTATCCCAAAAGAAGTTGCGTCGTAACACTCTTCAAAAGTATTTATTGAGTCTCAGTTTATTTTATTAACTACGTTCCGCTTTATAAAAAAAAATTTGAATAAAATCGAGGACATTGCTTTCAACAATATCACACTTATTGAATTTTTAACAAACTCGTATCTCTAACATTTCTACGAGATATATGCATTTCTCGGATTTTTGGTGATTTTCGACTTTTTTCAAACTCGTTTGCCTAATCCCAAAAATTTGACAAAAATACATATCGATAATCATGATAAGACGCAGTAACTGTAATAATTAGACCGCGGATCTTTATGCAAAATGAAATTTTTATACATCAATTGCAATCTATAGGAGCTAAATAAAAATTTATTTTGCTCATTGATCATTTTTATATGTTAAAAATGGTATATCGACATTGTTGAACTCGTTTAATCTTTTTACAGTTTTGAAACTCATGTCTACTGTTTTGTCTACTCATTTTTGTCATAAATGCATAAAATCCGCAGTCTAGTAATAATATAAACGTGGTCATCTAGTAACTTCGATATAAAATCAGCAATTTTAAGATTCTGGAATTTTTTAAAAATCTATTTTGCGGGCGAAAATTCGGAGAAAATTCGTAGTCACCTGTACTGTTACGTAGAATTTTTATGAATTTTTTCGTAATTAATTCGTTAAACCAAGCTAACCCTGTAACTACCCTCGAGGTAGGGGTACCGTTTTCTTCGATAAATTGTGTGGCTAGTTATAATTTTATATTAAAATTGCCACCTACAAAATGCAAAATATGATACAAATATCGTGCAAGTAGTTGTTTAATATAATTTCCGCCCGGTAGAACGAAATGAAAATATCAGAGGCGGAAACGTCAAAATCCATCCTATTCTTCGGCAAACCCGGTTTCCAGCCGTGATCTTAACTTGCAGAATTAATGATTCGCAACTAAATTTAAATCCCCGCGATATTTCGCCGTAGAGTATTTGCTCGCGCTTTTACGTGAAATTATCATTAGCTGTGGAAACATAACTTTTAATGACGCAACTTCCGTGCCGCGTGACAAATTATTACTTTCAGTCATACTTTCCGTTTTCACGGTTTTACAGGTAGTAACGAGTCTGCGGCGCCGCGCCGAGCAAATTATTAACAATTTATTCAAAGTCAATAACAGATGCGATGGAAATACGCGTGGCGGAAAAATTGAAAATTTTAGAACCAGTAATTACGAATATCTGAAAAACGTCGTGTCAAAATATTCCGTCGTCGATATACTGTCATTAGCAAAAAAAAAAAATATGTTCTCATATGAAAATCCGATGGTTTAAAATTACATAATTCATAATTGCTGTTCTGACCATGATTTGATAACACTGCGAATATTTTTGTCGATAAAAATATGGTCATAAAAATTTCTTTTTTATTTTTCGTCTCTTTCGAAAATTCTGGTTTAAGCTCAGGCCTTATTTTGCGCTCAGTATGGCGAGAATGCGCACGATATAGGGGACGCAGAGAAACTGTGGCAGAACGAAAAAAAGAACGAGGAATAAAAATCGAGAAGACCGGGCCCCCGTCCATTGTCAACGTTTGACGAGGAGCCGGGAGCGGCGTTTGCCTTATGGCTTCTGTCATTTCTGATAAACATACGCGGATGGCCTCTCGTAACACCTTGATATAGGAAACGTTATGGCTGTTACGTTCCTTCTAGACCTGGCGGTCTGGTGAACCTACTTCGAAGCTGTTTTACGGTTCTGTAAAAATGCGCGTTTACCGTCGCACCGGGAATACGTCATTTTGTCATCTTGTACCGCGGTCCGACGATAAGGGTCTATCAAAGGTTCGCGATAGCCGCCATTTAACATGGCTTCGCTGAATCGCTCACGTGCAACCTTTATTAAACCATAAACACACGTGCACATCTCGAAAGGTGCACTTTGTCTCTCGTTTGCCGCAAACATTGTACAGGGTGTATAAAAAGTAATGGTCGTCCGACCCAGGGGTGAATCTACACCTCTGGATCGATGTACACTTGTCAAAGAAACCGCGAAATTGTGTGTAACAATGAAAATTGCTGTTAAAGTTTTTTAAATCAACACCTTCTATACATCGAGAAAAGAACAAATTTGAAAGGAACCATATGTCGCGAACAAATAGTTGTAATAAATGCAAGGTACACTTAAATAAATGTAATAAATGTAAAGTACACTTAAATAAATGTAATAAATGTAAAGTACACTAAAATAAATGCAATAAATAGACTGCGGATCTTTATGCAAAATAAAATTTTTACACATCGATTGCAGTCTATAGAAACTAAGTAAAAATTTATTTTGCTCATTAATAGTTCTTATACGTAAAATGGTACATCGACATTGTCAAACTCCTTTAATCTTTTTACTGTTTTGAATTACACCTACTCATTTTTGTCATACATGCATAAAATCCGCAGTCCAGTAATAAATGTAAAGTACACTTAAATAAATGTAATAAATGTAAAGTACACTTAAATAAATGCAATAAATAGACTGCGGATCTTCATACAAAATAAAATTTTTGTACATCAATTGCAATCTATAGAAACTAAGTAAAACTTTATTTTGCTCATTAATAATTCTTATACGTTAAAAATGGTACATCGACATCGTCAAACTCCTTTAATCTTTTTACTGTTTTGAATTACACCTACTCATTTTTGTCATACATGCATAAAATCCGCAGTCCAGTAATAAATGTAAAGTACACTTAAATAAATGTAATAAATGTAAAGTACACTTACAAATTTTTCAGAACCCGTTCCTCCGTCGGATCCACAGCATGATATTATGTGCTCACGCGTATACGTGTTAATAGTTGTACTCGTCTTCCGGGCAAATGTGGGCACACTTTCCTACGCACTTTCTCACATACGTTCACTTTATTTCTAACCACTCCACTCCCGCGAACAGTTAAATGCACACTGACTGACACAACATAGAAGCAAGCTGAGGGACCCCATACGGAGGAAAAACAGAAGCCGCGTATTTATTTGTCCGTGGCATCGCACGAGCAGCGTTGCGTCGCGAGATGACACGTCTGTGACCCTACACAACAATACCGGCGTCGCGACGCAAGGGTCCGATTATGCTACGCAGGTGAGACGCTGCGGCTGTATAAAGGCGAGTCACAAAAACAGGGTAAACAAATTCCGTCGGCAAAAATTCGGTTACCCTGTTTTTCCATTTAGCTTTTCTATTCTGACTCATCGACACGGTCAAGGGGACTGTAGTAGTAGGTTTTTCTCGACGCGTATAACTCAACACAATCGCATTTTGCAAAAACTTTAACAGCTTGTATCTCGATAACTATTCGTCTGCGACATATGGTTCCTTTCAAACTGTCTCTTTCCTCGGATTTTTCTCTTTCAAATGGATTTTCTCGGAAACGGTGCCATTCATTTAAACATCTGTTTTACCATCCACTATTTACTGACCACTATTGTTCTCCCATTCCAGTATATGTATGTCTATTGTCGGCAGAATTTGGTTACCCTGTTTTTGTATCTACCGTTTCACACCCTCGGCGTCTGACCTTCCTACCATAATCGGACCCAAACACGTCCGCGGAGCGGTTAAAATCTCAGTATTAATTTGATCGTCGTCGGAGCAACATCTTCTCGTTCGCTGTCGCGATTTTATAAAGTGTGTTGTTAGTTTAGTGATTAGTGATTCACGATTGTTATTCGGACGCATTCGCCTGAGTCGATAATAGCGTGCTGCGGATCTGACGGAGGAACTGATTATTCTGAAAAATTTGTAAGTGTACTTTACATCAGTATTTTATAATGTAGTTTCAGTATTCGTATGTATAACATTGGATGCAAGGTTTTCTTTCATATTTTGTAATTTACTGTTTCGTTAACACTAAACCTGAGTCTTATAAAAATGACGTGATTGAATTTATTTGGATTTTGTGCGATTCGTGTTATAATACATGCTCTACTAATTATATTTATTTAATCGTTTGTTAATTTATTATCCGAATGATTTGGTACGGGCGACGAATGTTTCTTTAAATTTCGTTTGTCTCGAGGCACGCCCGCGATTATGTTCCGTCTCATCGACCCGGTCAGGAATTTTTGGACTCACTATAGCTGTCTGTCTTAACTCGTACGAATTTGTAATCAGGCACGTTATCTGGAGCCGTCGTTTCACCGCGGCACGTATATTTCTCAATAAAGCGGACGGGGATCTGTTGTCCGGGCGAGATTTATTTCGTATTCATACGAAATATTTTGTATTCATACGTGTCACGTGACAATGTCGAATGCCGGGAAGGCGAATCGTCGACGCGATATTCCGCGGGCTTTACTCTTTAAGTAGATTACGCCTGATGCATCGTTAACTGCAACGCTAGACTGGAAAACGCGAATATTTTTCCGCGACTCAACATTTCCGGGATCGCCGGGATTCATCAACGACTCGTCGTCAACGAAGGCTCGGAGACAAAACAATTCGTGAATCCGTTTGATTTCTTTGCACAAAATCGATCGTGATATTTTTCCTTTTTTTTTTTAAGTATATTGTAGAATATGTGTGCAAAAAGCTTCGTTTGAATTCCTGAAATTAACGTAGTTATAGACATTTGAAAAGAATGCACGTTGCGTCGATAATCGAATCTTTAAACTGGTTTTTCTCGAAACCACTTTCCCATTGACACGAAATTTTGAGAGAATCTTCTGCACACACCCTGTCATCGCACAATCCAAAATTTTTGAAGTCCGACAATTTTTCCTTATTTTTTTACCGTGCTAAAGACCGAAAAATATTTGGGAAATCAGTAATTTGCCTTCGAAATGCCGCCATTTATTTAGTTAATATACGACTTCATATTTGGTAATTATTTACAAAAAGCCTACACTTTTTTCTAAATAATTGCCTAATTTTTCCGTTTCCGATTTGTAGAAAGACTGTTGGCCCATGTTCTTCAAAACACCCTCTATAGAAAAATATGTAACTCTTGTAATTCGAATTATTTTTACTCGAAAATAATCGCACTTGTGCTGAGGATGCCAATGAAAACGTGTACGTAATGTCGGTTGAAAAAGTTGAATAGTTTTTCTGGAAAGAATTCGTAAAAATGCAAATTCCCCTTTAAATATTCTAATTCTCTGTGAACGAAGAAAATTTTGCAGTCTGATTCGTTTCCCGGTGCTCTATAAAACGGAGTGCGGGCGGGATTAAATTAATTGACTTATGGCCCGAGATAACTTTCGCACATCAAATGCACAACTCGCAAGAAGAATGATCGGGGTAGCAGCTGCACGCAAGGCCGGCTAGGTGAAAGGTTTATTGGATCCTAAGTTGCCACCTGAAAGCACCGAGGACCAATGTCCGTGCGCTCGCGTCGCGTCGCGTCGTCCCAGGTAAACCTTCCCCGGTCATGTATTTTCGTACGCTTGCTTTTCGCAGGTGAGCCTCCGGGGCCTTTGTTGTTCTTAGCCTCGTGAACTATGGCCGGACATTATAAAGTATAAAAGCGGCAGTCCTGGGAATTCGCGAGGTTTTTCCGACCGAGAAAACTTCCCCGGGCAGAAGAGCACGGAGAGGCATTGAAGAAATTACGAAATTTTAACAGTAGCCGCGGAAACCGTCTCGCCCGCCCCGCTTGATGAATAATATCTCGTACGTTATTTTCTTTTGTCTCGCAAATTCGCTCTAAGGAGATGAAATCGACTCTCGAGGACCGTGCCATTTTTCCTTCTCGTTCCATTTACTCCCGGCTGATAAGAAACATGAAAGAACATTAGCGCGATAAATGGCTTTCGTTATTTAGATTATTTGGGTTTCACGGGTCGTGTGTTTCATAAATAATTTATTTAATTCGCCAGCGCGGAAAGATGCATACGTCGAGGGACTGTCGTGTCACAATTAACGGCGCCGCGCGTACAATTAACAAAACGTTTTCATTTCACTGCGAAGTTAATAGTTTACAATGTTGTATCCGGCACTAATACCCTTACACGTACACACACGCTCAAAGGTTTAAGAACATTTGTTAATCTTTATATCTGCCTAAATAGGATACAGATAATCTACGATGGATTAAATTAAATTTCATGCGATCTAGTTTAGACGGTATTAGAGAACATATTTTAGTGAAAATTCAGTAGTATCAAACCAATAATAATAAATAATAATTGTATCGCTTTTACCAGTCGCGGTATATTGGCTGTTAATTTTTTCACCACCTCACTTCTCTCTACTTCACTCCGAATATTTATATTAATTTTGAGAAGACACCAGACCAGTGAATTCCTAACATTAAAATTTGGATTTTCGGCATTTTCTCGCCGAAATCTACAGGATTACATAAAAAAAAGTTCAAAATCTCTGGTTTCCTGCGGTGAAGTTTAACAATTCCACGCACTCTTTAGCTTAGGAGTAGTACGTGTTCCTATTTGAGAAAACTAATTTACTAGTATTGAGCGACGGAAACTAACACGACAATATTGTTACTATAAATCTTTATGCAAGATAGAAATTTTATGCATCAGTCGAGCTAAATTTGTTTCTTTCGTTATTAATTTGAACATGCTGGCAATAGACCGATTTTCTTAAATTCTTTAAACCTTTGTATCGTTGTGAATTTCGCCTACTCGTGTTTATCTGCTAATCGTGTAACGACGCGAAGACTAAAGCGACGTGCTCGTAGGAACGGGAAAAGTCTCGCGATAAAATCGCATAATACTCGAACAAAAGTGGCTTTTACTATAAGTATAATCTGGATCAAATTAGATGGAAGAAATTCGTTTTCATATTGTGTTCGAGTGTAGAAGGACGTCAGCGACCCACAAACGACACTCGCATTCAGATGAATCGTTCGATCGTATTGTTCTTACGAACTGCTGGCGAAATGGGCCAAGTACTCGGTGGCCAAAACGGTAATATCCTCGAGAACGCGTAATAGAAAGTGATATTAACCCAGATCGCAGTTTGTACTTAGACTTTTCGACTTCTTCAGGGCGTATCGATGAAAGCGCCAAGAATCGACTCTTTTTCCGCCCCTCGGAAGAATGGTGGAATAGTTGCTCGCCGATAACCGAGACAAGGAGCCATTTTATTGCACAGCGTTCGCGGAACGGGCGCGGTAGAAATTTTGGCACTAATTTTCGTCCAGAAATTGATTGCTCGTTTCGTTGCTCTAATGAAAGGGGAATGTAACGATTCATTTTACGAAGAGGGGACACAAAATGGCCACCAAAACAAATCCAGGGACGATTGACGCGCTGAAAAACAATATCTCACCCACCACCAATGACATCGAGTGCCATTTCTGTGAAAACGAGAAATTTTAATATTAATAATTGATTGAAGTTTATATTGAAACAAAAAAATCTAGTAAACGTAAAACAATTTGTTGCATTTTTAAATTTTATATAAGTAAATTCGTTCAACAATTTTTTCATAAAAGTATTTCTATGAGTCCATCAGTTATGAAAGTAGAAAATGTTCCTTAATGGTGTTACATTGTTGATTGGAATTGCGGCGCCCGTGAATTATGTTAACCTTTTCGCGTCCATTGTTGCAAGCCAGACCTGAGCAAAGTAAGTGCAAAGTGGCCGCAGATAAAGTATTAATTCAACCTACGTCCAGAGGCTGTGAGTCGTGCATCGTAAATATAACCTGGAACTACAATGGCCAATGTAATGGTAAGCGTGGTGATGGCAGTAATAAGGGGAATATAGCACGTCGTATATAGCACAATAATCATTTTTACGAGACCTATGCACCGAACCGAGTAGGCTGAGCACGTAAAGGCCCTCTCATAAGGCGACTAGCGAGTACTAAAATTCGAACGAGTATTACCCGACAATAGACACTCTAGATAAAACAATAATATACATTCTGCAGTCAGTTCTTGCAAAATGCAATAGAAACTGCGATCGTGTGTGCTAGACTGTTTTATTATTCGTTGTAACACTTGATGTATAATATTAACTCTTTTACTGCCATTTCAGTCGTATATGGGGGACACAATTTTGTTACCGAACTGTTCAGGAGTGATCACAATTCTTACCGTTTCTTGCAAATCGGATTATAGCTATTTCGAGCGACAATAGTTCTCACAGTGTCCTTACCCGTCCTGGGGGTCACCGTGTACACAATACAACACTCGCAAGTTTTTGTCCCTCCTAATTTCCCCTCCTACCGCGCTATTCCCCTCCTACCGCGCTATTCCCCTCCTACCGCGATATTCCCCTCCTACCGCGATATTCCCCTCCTATCGCGATATTCCCCTCCTTCCGCTTTATTCCCCTCCTATCGCTTTATTCCCCTCCTACCGCTTATTCCCTTTCTACCCCTTTATTTCCCTTCTACCGCGCTATTCCCCTCCTATCGCGCTATTCCCCTTCTACCACTGTGTTCCCATTCTACCGCTCTTTTCCCCCACTACCATTCTTTCCCCCCTCTACCGCTCTTTTCCCCCTCTGCCGCTCTTTTCCCCTTCTACCGCTCTTTTCCCCTTCTATTGCTCCTTTCCCCTTCTACCGCTCCTTTCCCCTTCTACCGCTCCTTTCCCCTTCCACCGCGCTATTCCCCTCCTGCCGCTCTTTTCCCCTTCTACCTTCTATTCCCCACGCTTCCGCCGCGGCCCGGTCACGTGACGACCCGTGCCGCGAAACAGAAATTTAGAAATAAATCTTTATTACAAAAAATTGTGTCACGTAAACATGACTGACGTATGGCGGGAACAATTAAACTTCCTGGCAGGCTTGATCGCAGTTTATATTGTATTTTGCAAGGAATTGCAAAAAAAATTAATTTTCATTACAATCTATTCCGTAAACAAAATTTTGTTGTTACCCGGCATGGTAAGGTAATTGTTCGAATGTATCTCTTTCATTTCCGTATTATGAAATAAGTTGTCCTGATTTCGCGTGACTTTTATGGCCATTGATGTTGCAATCACTGTGCTAGAATCGCTGCATGTCCAGTCCATCCATTGGAATAACTTTTCACAATATGTCGGTGTTCCATCGGCGAAACGTGGAATTTTCGGAAAATTTCATTTCTAAATATAAAATTCCATGTACAGAGCAACGATAAAATAAATTTGCATTTCAGCAAGTGGAACCGAACATATTTTTAATTAAATACGTTTCTACGAGAGGAGGCTCCACGACGGCGCCATGCTTTTTACCTCGATAAATTTTAAACTCGTATTCATTTTGAAATCGTTTGTAAAAACCATTGTCTGGCTCGCGTTTTTCACGCGTGCTCGGCGCGGCGGCGGTGGTTCGTCATTTCGGCTCGGCACAGCGACCGTCCGCGAAATTCGTGACAAATGGTAGTTTGGCGGGGACGTATACAGGTAATTGTACAAAACTATGGAGATAATGAGGAAAATGAACATCCGACGGGGGACGCAGGCAGCTGCCCGTGCACAATAATGATCCGATTCGGCCGCGTCGAATTGGACGAACCCGCAAGCACGTGTTTATCACCTGCAGACACAATAGCTGCATCGTCAGTTCTTCCGTTAATCCGATTCAATTTAGATTAATCGCTCGAGTCTTGCGCAGAACATAATGACCAAGACATTTTCGTTAAGTTCGAAATTTTCGTTAAATAGCTCTCCAAATAGAGCAGTGTTTCCCTTTTTTCGTGCCACGCCCCACCTAAGCCTTTCCAAAAATTCTTATGCCCCCTATGTAGCATGTACACAATTTTTAATATTAAAAAATTAATTTTTGTTCTCTGAAGAAGCTTAAATAATTGGTTTTACGGAATGTTTGAGGAAACGGTAAATAAATTTTCAAAAAACATATAATGCTGAACTGAAATTCAAGAATTGTCCCCCAGGGGGTATTTCTCTTGCTTACTTTTTTTCTCAAAAATTAACTCGGCCGCACAGATATTAAATGACATCTGTGTACCACCGAAATACGCACATGGCAATCCCCGCACGGTTAGTATGCATATGTATCCATATACCCTTTGCATGCACAATTTTGTGTTTAAAATGCCAAATTGTACCACTTTTAATCCGTTTCAAACATCGCGTTCTGCGATAGAAACTCGAAATTTATGAAATTCATGAAACACCCTAATGAAATTGAAATGTTTAACGTTATTCAACATATTCCAGTCGACGAATTACGAAATAGTAATTTCTTGATTGTATTACGGTAGAAACGTAACCTCTTTCGGACGATGTTAGTAGTTAATGCAGTTAATGCAACCGCGTTGAAATAAATTGAAACCCGTTTTTTAAACAAATCATAACCCTCGATTAAGAATAATTTTATGAGCACAACCCACCTGAAACATAAAATTTTTGCAATGACATAATATTTCACAAGTTGCTCCCTCAAATCGCTCATTTTGTTACAACGCCAATGTGCGGATAAAACAACTAACAAATGCTCAGCTACCGAACAAAACAGCATCGCTAATCAAAAGTTCTGTAACGGAGATAAGCAGATGTCTCATATTAGGAGAGGTACAGTCTCTACTCGATAAATGTCACAAATATCTAGCCTATAACTGTCATAGAACTATCCCCACTACCGCGGAGCTCGAGAGGCCCCGGTCGCCGAGGAGTGTAAACATAACACAGGCAGAGTACATCGGTGTGAGACCACTACTAACCCAATAACAAAACTTCCTTATTTTTCATTATATTTTTATGGGACTTTCTCCAACATAATCGTACTCTGTTTACACACTCCTCGTTCTTTTCCACGGTCGGCAGTGGATCAAAGAATAGTACCGTCTACCCGATAATTGTCCCTGGCCAGGCCCGTGTTTTGGACGATTATCGAGTAGACGCTGTATTTTATTAGGCTTTACCCTAAATAAATTACCAATTCCATAATTCCTTGGAAAACTGTACGTGCGGCATCCCCCTCCCTCGGTGTATGAATTATGGAGGTTCCCGGTATGTGTGTGTGTGTGTGTGTGGGAATATTTTTTCGAATAGTTTTCGCCGAATTTTTCAGATTGAAACTTTTTTCCGTACGATCGCCCCCGCGCAACAATTTCATCGGCGGGGGTGTACGTCAGCTAAATTCGCTCAAAATGGTTCTCGCACGAACGGCACCCGCGCACCAGGTTTGCCTTTCAATTGTTCATCGATCAGGATGAGGATCGCTAACGCTATAACCGGTCGCCCCGCCGCGAAAAAGAGCCGAAATGAAGGAAGACGCGCGGCAAGGATGAACGAGGGGCTCGAGGGGGTTGGCGGGGGGGGGGGGTAACAAACGTCAAAATGAATCCCGGTGATATACGCTTGGAGCCGCGTGGCGATGGAACCGACCGAGATTATAGCATTCCGACACTACTTTCGTTCTTCATGGTAAATAGACGGGTGTCTAAAGTGATAACGCAGAGAGGGTGGAGGGTGTGGGGGTGGGGGTGAGGGGACATCCCCGTATCTTTCTTTATTCGTCGTGTGCGCGAGCATAGCTCCGTGCAATGTCGTCGTCGTCATGTAGAAACAACGGCCCACTTTCCCGCATAGCTTCAACATAATGAAATGCATCGTCTTTTGAGGGTATAATCCAATGCAGATTAAAACCCTGACAGTGCTCCCCCTCCCTACGAGCGTTCCTTCTTCGCCTCCGCGATACAAATTGCAGAGCAACGCCGCGCCGGTAGGAGAGAAAAGGGTGTCGAGGCTAATCCGACGCTGAGCTCGTCATGACTTTATGGGCGAAGCTGACGGAGTGGAAAGGCATCCTTAGCAGGAAAAATCGAGGTCGACGGAGCAGTTTCTTCGTCTTCCCTTCCAAGCTTGCCCCTTCGCCCCTTTCTTTTCTTCTGTTTTTTCTTTCCCCTGCCGCGATTCTCCTTCACTTTCCTTCCTTCCTTCCTTCCTTCCTTCCTTCCTTCCTTCCTTCCTTCCTTCCTTCCTCCGCGGCGAACGACCACGTCAGAGAGAATAGAATGCGACCAGTTACGTACGCCTCTTTGCGGTGTCATCGAATCCACGAGGAACTTTGTACCGCGCGCGCAGACGACGACGAAGACGACGACGACGACGACGAAGGGAGAAATCGGGTAACGACCTGGCCTTAACCACCTACCCAAACTAACTCATCAACTCTCTCCTCCCTTTCTCTCCTCGCCCACACTCTCGAGGCCTGTTTCGCTTCCTCTTCCAGTTTCTCTTCGTCTCCCTCTAGCCTCCACTTTCGTGTCTCCTTCTTACCGGAGTCTCATTCATTAAGTCTCAAGAACGGTCTCTCGCAATCTCTGTAGGGTCGTCAGTAGACGCGTACACGGCGTGCCGTTTGTTCTCCACTGAAACTTGAGATGTCCTCCTCGGATAACGCCCGTCCGAACCCTCGCCTCGCCAACATCCACCAACAGAGACCGTCCTACGAATTCGTGTACGTGCGTATCAGCGTGTGTATCAGCGTGTGTATCGTTCCGCCGCGTTGCTGGCCAATACCGTTCTTCTACGTACAGGTCCGTTCGCTGTACCGCACCCTGGCAAGAGACTCGACTTATACCCCGACGATGATAATAAAGCTACCGTGACCCTGGACCCTACGACAATCGGATCGCCGTGGCCCTTGACCTATCGGCTGGGCATCTTCATCGGACGGGGCTGTCACACGACACGATCGATCATCCCGGAAACACGGCACCCGGTTTTCCATGGCACCCTCTCTCTATTCGGGACGCGTGTGTGCGTACACACGTCGGAACACCGAATTTCGACGTGCCTCGGCACAGACAATGTAATCACGTTGTTTGCCAGCCCGTTCTGTCATTCGGACACAGAAGGTGGGCGTGCTCCAATCAAGAACCGACCCCTTTGATTCTGTTCTTCAATCCGCTACTGATCAGCCCCCGCGCGGATCCAGAAAGTCGGGCGTATTGGTACGACCGTGCACCGGTACGCACGATACGATAATGTCCCGATATTCGATAGAAAAGGTCTTCCAGTGAGAGCGATAGCTTTTTTAATTGAAACAAAACGCACGAAAAAATGTCAGGTGTATTGGTACGATCGTGCATCGGTACGCACGATACGATAATGTCTTGATATTCAATATAAAGGGTCTTCCAGTGAGAGCGATAGCATTTTTAATTGAAACGAAACGCACGAAAAACAGTCAGGTGTATTGGTACGATCGTGCACCGGTACGCACGATACGATAATGTCTCGATATTCGATATACAGGGTCTTCCGGTAAGAGCGATAGCATTTTTAATTGAAATAAAACGAAAAATACAAAAGTCAAGCGTATTGGTACGACAAAGTAAGAAAAATCGCGAAGTTGTTAATCTAGAACGTTGATGTATTGAGCATAGCAAATTTTCAAATTGTTGATTAGATTTTGACCTGCAAAATGTTTAGGCATAGGCTATGCGTGTCGAATTACTTTCGAATAAATATCACTATGTTTATTATGTTGCTGTTTCCATCAACCACTATACTATACACTCTACGAAAATGTAAACTTATGCATGTATAGCTATAATCTAATTATCACATCATACCTTGCTGACAGTTCTGATAACACAGTTCGGAAATTGTCAGGATTTACGATACGATCTGCACGATAAACACTAACTACGCGTATGCAACAACTTGATAGGAAGTATGACATAATGTAAACGCACGACTGATTTACGATTAGGCTATAAACAATCTGTGTCCGAACTGTGTGGCTGGGTTACTGCGACAAGATTGCTGAATTGATACGAAATTTGTTGAAAAATGCAGATTTTGTGTTGGGCAATTATCGATTTATTGTCCACAGTTACTGCAATTCATTTCAAGAGTATAGCATCAATCAAATCAGTTTACAAGTGTCCACGGTAAAATATATGATCGAAAACAGAAATTTGTTTTTGGATTAATTTTACCCGAACAGTGCAGATGGTTTCAAACGAAAAATTAAGATAATTGTTTTGACCTGCACCATTCTCGGAAAATGGAACGAGGGATATGATTTATGCGAAACGCAGACATGTTTCACGAATCGAAAGGAATTTCCGCAAAATCCCTTGAGACTGTCAACTCCGCGGCCGATAAAATCGTTTCCGAAGATCAGGCTCCGTACAATAGTTGAACAAACATAAATTTAATTCCATACATCTCTGACGCGCATAATGCTATAGTATTTAATGATGAACGTGGACAATCAACATCGCATATTTACGGTGTATACTACACAGCCTGGGATATCACGCAGCGATGTGCAACTGTTGTTTTGCAAATCTCCGCAAACCGCTGGACATTTCGCGCAACACAGATATTTGGTGAAAATTATTACCGCCGGCCGTGAATGTAGAACGGAAATTAGATACCCGGACCCCGCGCTGAGCTGTGATCTACGCAGTACGTAACCTTAACGTCGCGCAAATGAAAACTGTTTGAAAATCGATGTGTCACACGTCTGTTATTAATAGCCTCGAGAGCGGCGAGCAAGATGGCGGCGTTGAGAAAAATGTTTTCAATACGTCGCACTCGTCGACAACACATTCGCGAACACCACTAGACACTCCATTAGGAGCTGTCCGTTCGAACACAGTAAACTCATTTTTCCAAATTGAACGTAAGAAATACAAAAAATAGTTTTCGAAGATCATGCCCAAACACTCGATATTTTTATTCTTATTGATTCAGTTCAAAATTCGCACATAGCCTCACTTTGCAATAAAAACATGTTTCCCAAAAGGATTTTTGGCGGCTCGAAACAAATTTTTTATCATATCAGTATCACTTTCTACCTTACCGACGAGTTTCCTCCGCCCTAAAACACATGTTCCGTCAATTAAAAAGAGCAGAATTCGCCGGAGTCGCCAAAAATCCTTTTGGGAAACATGTTTTTAATGCAAAATGAACCTAATCACCAAATTTGAGATCAATCGGATTTGGCCGACTTTCGGAACTATAGCCTACAACAAAAATTAGTAGATCGAATACATAACAGTAGAAACAGAATTTAAATAAATTGTTGTATTTTTTCCAATATATTACAATTACCAAGATAATAAATGAACATCTCTGTCCGCAGTCTACTCATTAGTGTGCATATGCAATTTTGATATTCTGAACGCATAATCCATTTCTTTCTCAGGGAGAAAATCCTCGATTTATGAAAGTACAAAATTTTGTTTTGAACGCTGTGTTGATTAATGTTTGATTAATTTACTTGGATCACTAAACGACATTTTTCGTTTCGAATATGATGTTTTAATACCGATGAAATGTACGTGCTTTTTGTAATCAAGAGAACGAAAACGCACAAACATAATTTCAATCAATCTTGCGATCGACACAGCAATTTAAATCGAATTCGGTAATCGAAAAAAAAAAACAATTTAAATCAAATTCGTGATCGACAACCGCCGCGTGTCTTTCCCCGACAAATAGAGAATTCCTAGTACTCTAAATCGGATATACAGGCCTGTAAAATCTCGTTTTTTGTGATTTTGATAATAATCGTGAAATACGAAGAAAAATGTTCGCGATGTCAATCAATTTTAATCACATGAAAGGAGAAAATAAAAATGTATGAATAATTATTTAGAAAAACTGTATATGGTATGCCTTTTTTTTTGTACCAAGCTAACATTTTAACACTTTGACTGCCAAACTAGAAACCTCTCAAACTCCATAAAATCAAAGTAAGTTATTTAATGAAATAAAAATTGAAAAAATTAAATGTATGATATTGAGTAGTCCTCCAAGTTTGTTGTGTTTTACAGATCCTAATCAAATTTGGTACAATGAATATATTAACGTAAAAATTCATGTTAAAACCTGGACAAATAATTTCGTCACCCATATATGGGTGACATGGCAGTCAACGTGTTAATCAAGTATGCTTGTTTGTTTATGCAGCAAACAGTGTACAAGTGATTTAGGTGAATCACCCCGTACATTTCAGTGAAACCTTTCGTGCCCGGTCTTTGGAGAACTCTGTCTACGTCCAATCAAAAATAGTGATAGATGGCGATGTCTGTGGGTGGAAAAATGTAGGTTCGCAATTCTTTGAGTCGACCGACACGTGCCAACTTTTAGTCTCCCTACAAAGACCTATAAATTTGGTCTCGCAGTGAACCGGTCCAGTTCCCTCTCTAATACGATACACTATTATTCCGGGAACGCTAGCACGCGTCGGCTCTCAGTCCAATCAATCAATGTGGCAAAGGAAAAACGAAATCCGGGGAAACGAATGGGCTCAATAAATATCAGTCAAGCGTCGTTCCATGAACCAATATTTACCATCGAACCGTTTAAGGGATAATTTCATCAAACGCGCACCGAATGCGCCGAACACTGCACTGTCAAAACGCTTCGACGCTTCTCTTTTTATAATCCCCGAAACTCGTTAGAGTTTGTTTACCGTTTTTGCGGCAAGCGATACCCGCCGAAACCATTTTTTCCAAAAATTACGTCAGAAGCGAGAGCCCGTATGCGCATTCCAGTCCCTAATAATCATTTAACGATCGTTTCAACAATCATTTCTCTTCCATAAACTACCATTGATTGAATTAGCATTTGCTATAACACACAAACATACACAGTCTAATCGTAAACATGCAACTGCCTGCCTATATGAGGCACTTTTATCTCTTGAAGTTGTAACTTTAATTATTATACATACTTGCAAAATGAATTCTTACGTGTGAATGTTCGAAAGAGTAAAATTTTCCAATATAACAAGTATTTAAACATTTTCAAATGTACTATTTTTCAATTACTTAAATCTGTTCACCAGTTAGCATTTGATCTACTCATTTCTATCATAAGTGCAAAAAATCCGCAGTCTAATGACAAGATACAGCGAGTTCTCTATATATGTCGCTAAAGCCTGGATGATAAACGTCGCGGAATTATCCCCACTACCGCCTTGCACGCCGAGCAGCGTAAACGTAACACGACGGAGGTATGTCTCCTGGAGGATATATGTCGCTGGCAAGACCCGTGTTGTTGACATATATCGAGAGTTCACTGTATAAGGCGTTTTTGCAGAATAGTGCAATAAATGTTTCTGTATAGGATCAAGAATTTTATAATAATTGCGTAGCAGTTAAAAAACTTTCGTCTGCACATACTTAGCTCCGAGGCTGTAACTTATACTTAAGTTAGAAACAACATTTACACATGTGGGCTCCGCATCCGAATTAACTGGGATTTGCGTTACTGTGTGTGTTTTGGACCGTATCCGAGCTTTCTTGGATAAGACGACACGCTCGCTCGGAGCATTCAAATGAGGCTCGCATCGATTTATATCCTGCCCGAAGTATTTCGTTAGCATCGCATTTAATTACCTTCTGTTGTCGACCGAAAAAGAACCTTAATTCAACTACTTAAATCAAGATGACTGCTATTCGTTCCGATTGCTGTACGACTAATTTATTATGCATCGACTATATTTTATTAGCAGACACTCGCATCACATTATATAGTACATTTACATTAGAAATTATGTAATTTCTTGTTAGAAAATAATAGTGACAAAACTGACATTCGACTGCGGATCTTTGTGCATTTACAGCAAAACTGAGTAGACGACATTCAAAATTGTAGGAAAATTTAAGAAATTTAACGATGTAAATATATTATTTTTCATCCATTAAAATTATCAAGGGAAGAAATAACGTTCTACTCGGTTTCTATTTCTTGCAGTCGATGCAAACAATTTTTATTTTGCGTGAAGATCCGCAGTCTACTGATAATCATAACATCATTTTTTCGTTAGACTATGATCGTTGTGGGCGATAAAATGCAGTGAAAATTTTTACTGCTATTACTGCCCGTCTGGTGATCGAAGTTTCAGTTGAAGCACCTATTACAAAAATCCCCGCGGTGGGTCATAGACTTCCAAAAATGATGGAACGATCGCCGGTGGACAAAGCGTTAATTAACAACTCTGAGATTTTGAGCGCGGCAGGCAGAATCCGCGTCTATTAAAATTAATAAGGGAAGAAATAACATTCCACTCGGTTTCTATTTCTTGCAGTCGATGCAAACAATTTTTATTTTGCGTAAAGATCCGCAGTCTACTGATAATCATAACACCATTTTTTCTTTAGACTATGATCGTTGTGGGCGACAAAATGCGGTGAAAATTTTTACTGCTATTACTGCCCGTCTGGTGATCGAAGTTTCAGTTGAAGCACCTATTACAAAAATCCCCGCGGTGGGTCATAGACTTCCAAAAATGATGGAACGATCGCCGGTGGACAAAGCGTTAATTAACAACTCTGTGATTTTGAGCGCGACAGGCAGAATCCGCGTGTCAAACGAAACGAATCGAGGATATCTGGTACTGTAGACATTTAAATCGAGCGGGTTGGTGTTTATGGGGCTGCTGTCGCACGGAAAACCTGCTTAGGGTGCGGATAATCCGACTGATCGAGCCCTTTACGTCACTGTACGCTGGCTTCGTAGCTCGGCTTTCTCCCGTGATTAAGCTCCAGTAACCGTGCGGATCGATGGAATCGCAATCACCTGATCTCGTATTCAACATTCGCGATCGGACACACGATCTCATGCGTCAGCCACGACCCCGTGCCACGGCCTGCACACCTATCTCTCTACCCCATGGTTTCGCCGACCGGGGAAGGGAAGGGGTTAAGCGTGTTGGTAGGAGGCGGTGTCGGGTAGCTATTACAATTTACACGCGGTTATATGCAGCTAAACGAAGCAACGGGCCTGCTAATTGTGGTTAAGTTTAATTCGCGTCGACGTGCGGCCTCGGTTACAGATGCACAGACACAACAGGGAAAGGGAAAGAGCGTTTCATTTGACGTGTACTTCTACCACTGCCGCTTCTCTCTCTCTCTCTCTCTCTCTCTCTCACTCTCTCTCACTCTCTCTCTTTCTCTCCCTGTGTTGTTACCTGCATCCCGACGCCACGCCGCGTGGCAGTTAGTGCATCCGGCGTCTGTCTCCCTCTGTGCATACAATGCACACGGTGTCTCTCGCTTCGCCTCTTGTCCTTCCAGTCCTTTGAGTAGAACGCCCGCGGACAACCGAATTTGTTTAAACAACAACGCACGGCAACAGCCAACTGGCCGAGAAACGCGCAAACGATGCAACAGGATCTTCCCGGCGGGAAGTGATAGCCATCGAAATATAATAAAAGAAATACGATTTGATCAGTGTATACATTTTTTTGGGACACCCTGTAGGCGTGATAGACCGAAAATAATATAACAGTAGTTTTTATCGTGGTAAATTGCACCTACTCATTTTTGTCGTAAACGCATAAAATCCGCTGTCTAGTTATAACTGTTACGAGGATATCGGTTCCGGTTTATATCGGTTACGGTTACGCTTCTTCAGAACCGATATTACTTCGATTCTACAGGGTGTCCCATAAAACTATCGGGAACCCTGTGAGGAGTGATTCCTGTGGTGATTCCGACCACCATTTTCCTTTGCCATTTCGCGATAAAGCGTTTTGTTGTCGAGTTATTAACGGAAAACACGAACCAATCGGAGCCCGGGTGACGCCCACTCGTAGTGTCAGCGCCGTGCTGTCGCTGAGTCGTGAACAAGAGAAAGAGCAAAAGTTGATTTTTTATGACGAGACGAAAAATGAGTCGATCGAAAACTGAAGATGCTGGATATAATAGTATTTGTTGATCACTTCATAATATTTGCCTAACATAACAGAAACAATAAAGTTTGTAAAGAAATTCTTGTTGCATTCAGTTCTCGTGATTTTTTGGGACTATCGATGCTCGTGAAGTGTAAATATACGTTCAGCAACGCTGCAAAAAATATTATTCGTCACGGGGATAAGAAATATGGTTCTTTAAATATTGTTTCCAATGGTCGTCCTGTATCGATCGACTTTTTTGTTCCATTTTCAAATATTGTAAGGGTTTCGAAGTGAAACTTCTGCCGGAATTAAATCTTCCGAATGAAACGTTATCGGTCGACACGGTCTTGGTTTATTGGAAAGATGGAAATTTCCATTCGAAGTATAGAGGATCATGTTTGACAGACCCTCGCGTTGATAACACGTTTTTCGCGAACGTTGAAAATATTTTTAGCGGTGTTTGCCAACTTTATTCCGCTTTTACCAATTTCTTTTTCTTGCTAACGAATTTCGTTAACTCTCTTCGACGTTCTTTAATCCGATAAAATCGTTCGAAATGCTTTGAATTCTGATTTCGGGCTGATAAAAAATGGTAAAAAATAAAACTGGACTGGGGAATAAAAATAGACTGATAAAAACTTCCCAGAAGAAAATGTGCGAAAAATGGAGGGAAAATAGACCGAATGGGAAAGTATGTTTGTAGCCACATTTTAGTTTACATAAAAGTTGCCCGGGCTCGTAATAACAAAAATGACAAGAATGCAATGGCTGTGCGGCTTGCGCGAAAATGGCGGGTTCGAGAACGACAACAAATGAAACGTACAATGAAAAGCCAATGAAACGAGTTATTAAATCGTAAACTAAGTGTTTCAGCTTTACGAACTTTATCATCGTAAACTTAAATGCATCTAAAAGAATTTCGCTATGATGAAACTGGACGTGTTTTTGTAAAATATATGCGCTATCTAAAACGCAAATGGATACGAGCAAAAAGTGCACTATTGCGCCAAGAAAGCGTCCTCGCATACCTTGAATGAATTTTCGCGGAGTCATAATCGTTAGGAGATAGTATACGAGCTCTCATTCGCTATCAATAACTAACACTAGACTGCAAATCAAATACAACGACAAAATAACAAGAAACATTCAGTTACTGCGTTTTGAAAATATGCGTTTCGAAATTCTTTTAAAATCTTTTAACTGGAAACTAAAATGATTTGCTCAAATTCTCCTGATCGAAGGTACAACATTGTTCAACACTTATCAGGAAAAAATAATGCACAGTGTTTACTCGATATAAGTCCAAAATAATGTCCAGTCAGGGACATATATCGGACAGGTATATTTCTTGATCCAAGTCGAACGTAGAAAGTGAAGCCTAGAAGCCTCGGTTCATGGCTTCTCACGGGGAATACCCTGTGGTAGTGGGGACAGTTCTGCGACATTTATCGCCCAGGAATTCAGGACATATACAAAGAAAAAAATGTATATTGAACAAACGAGCTGATTTTCTATTCTAGTAATTAGTCTTTCATGTATACTCAAGTTCTACTAATTCCGACGATATCGGTAAACAATTATATTAAAATCAAACAACAATAAGTTAAATTTTCGTCGACAGCGTGCCGCACTGTGCGGCGCAGTAAAAATCGTCGTAAAAACGGGATCGGTTTTTGTGGGAGTTATCGCGCTAGTCGGTGAATAACGGCACACCCTGTATAGGCCATATAGGGGCATACACGTCTATATATTTGCGCGTTTACCAATACCGCGAGGTTATTGGCCAATAATATGGGGGAAAATCGGCGTGCGCCTGCAATCACCGTCCCGCTTTTGCTCGGCGGGCTTTACAGTGGCGACGGCGACGACGATGACGACGACGGCGACGGCGACGACGACGACGACGACGACGACTGCTATTATAGACAGCTCGATCGACAGAAATACGAGCAGAACTCGAACGGGTGCTAGCGAAAGGAGAAGAAAGAGCCAGGACAGGGGGCGTAGGAGGGGGAGAAGGCACTTACCAAATTGTCGATGGACAAGCACGATCACTCAGCGTCAAATTACCGGAGGACTCGTAGCACGTGATGGAATGGAAGCCCATGGATGCAGATGGATCCCCATTGTTTCTCCGGCAAGGTCCTCTAAAACCGGGTGAGACAAGCATTCGGACCTTTCCCTCATCTCGAGCATTACCTGCTTCTCTGCCTCGCTCTCCCGAAACAACCTCGTTCCGGTATAGTCTCCACGGCGATTTTCTCGCGTCTTCGTTCCTCAAACCCGGGTTCCACGCCTCTTTTTCTTCTTTTCACGGAGCCCCGATGCTGCTCCGTCCACCCACCGCCTCGTCGCGCCGCGATCTTTTTCTTTTTTTTTTTTTTTTTTTTTTGTTAGCTTTTGTTGTAGTAATCTCGTACGTTATTACGATTCTGTCAGCTCATTTTTTAAGTCCTCGCGTTCGTTTTACCACAGCGGGATTTTATTCATGGAAAATATCCGGGCCAGATGCAAAAATCGCTCGTCGCACGACGGAACTTCTCGATTCTACGCGGAACTTGTTCTTGGATTTATAATAATATTTTGGTTTGCGAATTTTGAATCGCGAAATATTTTATTATATAAATGCGCTGACAACATTGAGTTTGCTTTCAGAAAATCTGTACGTTTTGGTCTTAGCCTCTCGAAAGTTTGAAGTTGAAATGACGATAAAATTTTTCCAAATTTTTTTCTGTTGTCACATTTGTATTCCGAAGATTCGTTAATATTATTCACAGAACTTAATATTTGGCTAAATTTGGTTCACTTAAACAATAAATATTCGGAATTAAATTGCAGTGTCTACTCGACACATGTCAAAAACTCGGGTCCAGCCAGGGACATGTATCGACCAGGTGGTACACAGAAGCTTTACAGGCCTTGGTTCATGGTCCCTCGGTTCATAGTTCACGGGGTACGCCCAGCGGAAGTGGGGATAGTTCTGGTGCTTTTATCGGCTAGGTATTTGCGACATATATAGAGTGAACAGTGTATCGAGTTTCTCGGTCAGGTAGAATCGGTTCGCAAATATTGAGGAGTAACCTGTTAGCGGTCCTGTGTCTTACAGGCACGGGGGAATTCGAGAATGGAATGTACTTTCGCCGTCGTCGATAGAAACTCTGAGGTAAAACCGTGCAATCGATTCGAATGGTTGATGAGTTTATCGGGTGGCATAGTTGTTGGTGCATGCAGCCCGTCTTGGGGAGACGAGATCTTGCAATCCACGAGGGGCTGGACAGTAGTAATGGGAGTGATCCAATCCTTTCTCGCGATTTTTACTTAATTCGCCAATCAAATATTGGATCACTGCAAAAGTCTTGATACGTTTCTAGACGGTGTTGGTCCCTCAACAGTGGTATTGCAGTCAACAAATTGCATATCACAGCAGGTTTCCGTTATTTTCATAGTTAAACACGAGCGTAAATTAAATGCATTTTCGTCGTATACTGTATAACGAGTTTTCCGAAAAAGGTCCCGCTGCCGTCAAAAACACGCAACAATTTCACAGAGATCTTACAGTCCGGTGCTGGGCACGGGTGGGGCCCCTCAAACGCTTGCTTCCCCCACCAACCTGTTCCCCCACCCTTTCATTGGGTTCGCTGGTGTCTCGTGTCTTCGTTGTTCCAGCGTGTATACTGATTTCGACAGAAGGGTGATCAGGGGCAGGGGGGTGCAGGGGGATCTGCGAGACCCCACTCTTAGGCTCAGGCTACACGTCGACATAGGTGCTCAGCGTGACGACATCTTCAAGTCACGCTGAATGCGTGCTTTGTTGTCTTCGTCAAGCGATTCGGTAGGGATATCACGTGGTACCTACAAGTGTCTCACTGTCATCTTCTGACGAACGCGCATAGTACCTTTGTAGCTACTGTCCGAGCCTCGCAAGAAGTCTCGCCGGACAGCACAAGGACAAAGTGGCGCCAGTAGGCCAACGCTTAGGCTTTGACGTCACACGCTGCATAGTGTGTGCCACCGCTTTAGCCAATAGACCGGCTAGAGGCGTGCCCCCTCCACTCTGACCAATCAGCCCCGCGTTGCTTTCACGAGACTTCTTTTGCGGCACGCACAGTACTCGCGAAGCGCGTCCTGTCTCCATGGCAACGGCGCTCACTGGAAGGGGAAGATGACGGTTTGCGAAATTTAGACTCGACGAATGTGATCTGTTGGACAAACCGAGATCTGGTGCGCGAGCATCTTCAGACTTGCCACCGCGACGCGAAACAAACAAAAGCAGTCGGAATAGAACTGTACAGAGTAATGTTATAAGAATGAAGTAGGACACAATTATGAGACACCGACTCGCGGAGAGAGACATTGCATAAAGTGGTTTTGCTTGTTTCGCGTTTTAATATACTTGTTAGGCGAAGTTCGAAACTGCGAAACTAAAGCCGTGCCGTGGGGCAAATTGTTGAATGCGAACGAGAAAATAGACATTGTACGTTTGAACAAATGTATTACTTCGATTGAAAAATCGATGTAATTTTCCGATATCCAATTAAGACATTAGTCCAGAGTAAAACGTTTGAGTGTACCCGTTTGAGGGTTAAATACAATCATTAATACTTTTGCTGTTGGGAATCGATAGTGATCGAGAAGGATCGTGCCCATCACTACCAGACAGATCAGGATAATACCGCGTCCGTAGCGGTTACATCCAATGGAATCGCCTTGCGGTGAAGAGGGGCTGCTGGGGCCCGCGTTACTCCAGAACTAAAGCAACGCTCCTCTGACGTCATATAAATGATAAATGACGGTCGGTTCGTTAGCGACGAGGGAAACTCTCGCCGGTGACGACACGGACTTAAGAATTCCCTGTAAGGACGGAAGACTAACCGTGGCCTGATCCTGGAACGTGGCCCCGGCATGCCAGGACGTTAAATAAGAATGTTACATTACACGCTGTTATCATGATTTCGAACCGAGAGAGAGAGAGAGAGTCGAGATTTCGAAACGCTCGCCTGATTCATAAGGGAACGTTATATAGCGTTCGTCTGACGATGCTTGAAGGGGAAAGTGTAATTTTGAATCGGGGATGAAAGGCCCGACGAACATCCTCATCGAAATTATTTATTAATAATAACCGCGACATAAATTGTTTCGTGTACTTAGTTTTCCTAAAAATCGGTAAAAATTGCAAACTTTGATAATCATCTCAACAATTTCAAAGACAACGAAGTTATGACTTAAACTCCCCCTATTTTCACATGGACTATCACATATTTCAATTTCAGCAAAATCCGAGACATACAGTGTTTACTCGATATATGTCCAAAGCACGGACGTATATCGGCCAGGAGATACTATTCTTTGATCCACGCGACCTTGCACTCCTCGAGCTTCGAGGCCCCTCGCGGGAAAACTCCGCGGTAGTGGGGGTAACTCCGCGACGTTTATCGTCCAGGCCTTGGCGACATATATAGAGAAATTAGCGTGCATGTGAAGTGCGACTTCAGATGTCGAAGGTTCGGATAAACGAGGTCCTGCTGTACGGAAAAATCGTATCGCTGTTCCAAGCTGCAACTCGCAGAGGAAACTGAATATTTCTGCAGTTTCTTGATCTTAGAGCACGACGAATTCATTGAGAGTAATGGATGACAAGATAATGCCAGCTCTTCGTCCCGACAAGAACGTAATCCGTCAGTCTTTGGCGTCACCAAGAAACTGCACAGCTGGCGGCGTCTCTTATTTTGAAAATTCGCTGCTCGGAAGCTCTTCGTCCCGTGCTTTAAGCATCATAATCTGTTAATTCGTCAGAAAGAAAGCACGAGAAGCGCGCAGTTGGACGCCGACGGAACTTCCGAAGAGGATTGCTTCGATGAATAAATGCACCGGTAATATTTAAATATACTCGACCCTTAATCCCTCGAAAACTAATTACTATTAACTGTTCTATTATTACCTCTAATGCCACAACTGCGCCTAATGCAAACAGGATGACATTCCATCGCAAATATCGCAGATATGTCAACAAATTCAAATATTGAAATACATATGTGTGTGTAGAGTATTGACGGTCGCATGGTCGCCACTCTGCACATCGTATGTGCATGCAAATAATCAATATGTACTGCAGAGCTTTGTGCAAAATGAGATTTTTGGCGTAATTTATATACACTAGAGCTTAATGGGGCCCGATTTGCGTATACAACTTTCTTTTTAATATTTCGAAAGAAACATGAATCGTTATCACCAGAATGCAGATTTTTACGAAAAATGAAAATTGTCTGAATTAATTGCGAGATACAGCAGCTACGTGTAGATATTTATTTATCCTTTTTAATCGTTTGCAAATAATTCGATAATATGTTTAAATTCCTTTTAATGTTTCACTGTTGATCTGTTTACTCGATATATGTCCGAAATGCCTACCGGATAAAAGTCCCAGAACTATCCCCACCACTGCGGGGTATACCTCGTGTGGATCAAAGAATCTCCTGGCCGATATATGTCCGTGGCTAGACCCGTGTTTGGGACATATATCGAGTAAACGCTGTACTCGTTTCTGTCATAAATGCATAATGTGTACAGTCTGATATTTAATTGCAGTTCGGAAGTATGTAATTATTTTTAATCGTCTTTAATGAACGCTTGATGAAACAGATTTAAACAAACTTTTCTTTAATATTTTTAGCTTGTTTTTCACGTAAGCTTGTCTCCGCACAGTACAGTCGTATTTTGTAATATGCAAAATAGAAAACGCGTTGGAATACAGTTTCGAATAGAGGTAATGCATACAATAAGATTCCCATTTCGCCGCACGCGGATAAATTGATGCGAGCACACGACTACTACGTATCCACATTTGCATTCGTCACTCCGCATCGGCTAAATTACGCCTAATAACAATTTTATGCAGGCGAGACATTTAATTGCGCGGAATGGGACGTTGCTCGAGCCAATTAATAACAAGAGAGCACGGAGGAGTTTTTATATGTATAAACCGGAATACGCGCTCGCTGCTTTAGCATAAAACGTGACTAGATAGTCGGTAATTATCTTACTCTTTAACCTCCTCCGTGTCAGCGTGCGTCGGGGCGACACGATTCTTGAGTTCACTGTGGCGCGTGTTACGCATACAGTTCAGAAACGCGGAGAAATTCGAAATTAATCGAAGAAAAGTGTTACCGCTCAACTTCAGACACGCATAACTTTTGAACCGGTGAATTCCTGACATTGAAATTTGGAGTTTCAGCATTTTCGCGACAAAATCTACGGGGCTGCGTAAAATAAGGTTAAAAATTACTGGTTTCCCGAAGTAGAGTTTCTCTGAGAATTCACAGAAAAACGGGGGGACCCCGTCGAAATTATTCTATCGGTGAAAGTGCGTGCATTTCGCTTTCTTTCCCAGCTGTGCCGCGTATTTTCGTAGTTTTTGCTCTCTCGCGAAAGTTCGCAATTGACGGGGAAAATTGGTTCCTGCCGCGACGGTGCCGTAATGATTTTAAACACGTTAATACCGGCGCGTATAGAGGATAATTAAGATCCCTGTTAGTTTCTCTGGTTCAAAATTGTATTATATACCAAAACTCTAGACTTGGCTGTCGTTACGAAATCCTATATATATATATATATATGGACGTTACGCTGCTTCCTTCGCCGCATACGAATTGGATAGCAATGTTCACGTTCGCATAATCATAGAGTTTCCATTGCTTTCGTTACGATTTCCTCGCGCGCGGCACGGCGTTCCAAAACTTCGGTGCACGGCCAATCGTTACATCCGGCAAAAAACAGTTCCGGTTAACTACTTCCAAATTTTTTGCCCGGTGGACATGCAGACTGCTCCGGGAAGAGAATATTTGCATTTTCGGAGGAGGCGGCAATTACTCTTGCGCGCGCGGAAAATATTGCTGCGAGCCAACTGCTTTCGAAACGAACACAGAGAAAAAAAAATTAAATCATAAAATGTCGAGCTTCAAACACAACGCAGCGTCTGCAGCTTCTCCCATTCTGTCACAGAGAGTACACAAACACGTAATTAATATTTTATTAACCCCCTCGCGTACAAAGACGTCCGAATGTGTTTCTTATGATCGCGAAAATTTAAAAAATTCATTCAATATAATTTCGCACTCGAAGCTACTTTAAATCCAAAACGAAACATTTCTTCCGACCTAAATTATTTCCCTTCTGTATATTCTTTTTTCATGTTATATTACGTACGAAAATGGTGCAATATACTCGTGCAATACTGAAATGTTTAGTGATTTATTAAACGAATTTGCGACCGTAAGGCGCCACTAAAAATTGCTGTATCATTATTCAAATTATTTTTTACATTGTTAAATTTGAAACACTTCAGTATTGTACGAGTAAACTGCACCATTTTCGTATGTACAACATGAAAAAAATATATAGGAGGGAAATATTCTAGGTCGGAAGAAATGTTTCGTTTTGGAGTTAAAATAGCTTCGAGTGCAAAGGGTAAATAATGTAAAAAATATTTTGAATAATGATACAGCAATTTTTGCTGGTGACTTGCAATCGCCATTCGAGTGCCAAGGGTTAATTAAATATATATATTTTAAATAAAAGTTCTCACAACGTTGACGCGTAAAGACTGATGTAAAACCCTCGAAACGTTACAAACACTTTATGCACGAGTGTCATACAGATCACAAACTTGTCAAAATATTTTATTAAGCAGAAGTAGAAATCAAGAAAAGGTTTATACAGATAGAAATGAGTATCGAAGATATTTTAGATAACCATTTTTTGATTTTTCTGCAGAATCCGCGTTTAATTGCCGCAACTGTGGAGCGCGATAAAACCGAAATGTTTTTGCAGTAGTTTGCATTAATTCGTGTTTCACGTCTCGTTAAAACGTGGCTCGCGCGTAGTTAACCGTCAAACAGGCCACTATAATTCGCATAGAGCATAAATTACTTCCATAAATCTAGGTGTTAATGCACAGCAACGCGACTAATTGCGCGAAAGACCGTGCACTGTTTGAGATCGTGTTGTGGAATACTCCTGCCGAGCAACCTGAAGGAATCTAACGTCCGTTTGGTATTCAGATAGGTCGGGGGGGGGGCGCTTCCGGTTCTCACACGCACTCTCACGTACCCACGATCCTTTCAACCGACGCGCGCCGAGTGTTTGGAATCAATTTAACCCACCGTGAAATATGTCGTTACACATCGGGTCGGTATTCATGAATCTAATGCACATAATCCTTCGTCCCGTGTCGAACTGTTTAACCATTCGTAGATTTGCGTCGGACAAATTATCAGCGACATTTGTTACGCGTACGAATTCGTTTACAAACTTTCCAGCCTTGAAAATAATCTTCACGACTTTCCTGTACGCGACGATATTCAGTGAAGTGTGCCGCTTACACGTCATTTTGTGGTATTTAAAAAAAGAGTTGTATCGAAAGTTGTATGATTTCAAGAGTAGCGTACAATGTAATAATTAATGATAGTAAGCAATTGAAATTTTTAAATTTCAGAATAATTGGCGATATTCAGCAATTTCTGCCATTGTTATGCAGAAATTCGGCACTATATCAATTTAATGAAACAATACGTTTATTATTTCGGATAGATTCTGTTTGGAATTCATTTAATACTAAAGAGTTAAATGAATTACACGAACTGTCGGAATCGCGGAACTACACACACACATGCAATTCATACATGCAATTCATACATGCAATTTATACATGCAATTCATACATGCAATTTATACATGCAATTTCAACGATCCGAAGATATGAATACCGGTTAGTCGTTTAACATAACAATCGACTGCTACACTCCCGCGAGATAATTAAACTTGTAATCATTTCGATAAAGTGTTACAGCGACTGAGGAAGAATTCCAATTTTTCTGTGACTATTTCCTCTACCTGTTCGAAATTTTAAACAAAGTGTACAAAATGTTCATTACTACTTTATTCTTTATTTAAATTAATTAGTAGTTTATTCTATTTCATTTGAATATGTACAGTTTAGAACTGAATAAAATATATTAACACGTGTGCCGGACCAAATATACAAATGTTTGGAACTGAATAAAATATATAAACGCGTATGCTGGACCAAATATACAAATGTTTACAACTGAATAAAATATATAAACGCGTATGCTGGACCAAATATACAAATGTTTACAACTGAATAAAATATATAAAAGCGTATGCTGGACCAAATATACAAATGTTTACAACTGAATAAAATATATAAACACGTATGCTGGACCAAATATACAAATGTTTGGAACTGAATAAAATATATAAACGCGTATGCTGGACCAAGTATACAAATGTTTGGAACTGAATAAAATATATAAACGCGTATGCTGGACCAAGTATACAAATGTTTGGAACTGAATAAAATATATAAACGCGTATGCTGGACCAAATATACAAATGTTTACAACTGAATAAAATATATAAACGCGTATGCTGGACCAAATATACAAATGTTTGGAACTGAATAAAATATATAAACGCGTATGCTGGACCAAATATACAAATGTTTGGAACTGAATAAAATATATAAACACGTAGGCCGGACTAAATATACAAATGTTTGGAACCGAATAAAATATACAAACACGCGTCTAGTTCAGGAACATTAAAGCGCTACCCCTGGTAGTGATTCACCGAACGCAGCATAGCAGAGAACATGTCAAAGAAAAATGCACAAATCCACCGCCTGTCACACCGCGAGCACTCAGAATGCACGCAGAAAAGCTTCTATTATTCGAAATCCGAACGTCAGAATCTCAACTGCGTCGTCTGTCACTCTTCATTCACCGTTAACACTAAACCCACCACGATCAAACACCCGGTTTCTTATTCGACAATTATTGCACCAGTGAAAATTAATTCACTAGAAATGCAGAAGAACACAATTCCCTTCGCAAGCGTCTATCGCAATAAAAATCTCAGGAAATCTTGGGAAAAAATTCTTTAAATATTGAATTAAAGCATCGAAGCATTGAAGCACATCGAATTTAACCCTTAAATGCATGAGTGGGGTCCGCAAAGGACCCCAGTGTTGGATTTTGTGTTAACATTTTTAGCCGCGCCATTTGCGAACTGAGAGTTCAGCTATTTGCTTCTGTCAATATTCAGGTTACGTTTAATGTGTTTACAGAAATAAATTGTTGCTGTAATCAAAGTTAGCAAGGAATTAGGTCAGTGGGGTCCTCAATGGACCCCATGTATGCATTCATGTTCCTAATATTTAGTTTACCTATTTACTTAAGGGTTAAGCATAAAATTTTGTGGGAAATATTTCTAAGGTCTACGCTTTCATAAAATACACTACAAAAAAAAAGAAATTAATATTGAGGGGGGCAGTGTACATGACACTGCCTCCCCAATATTAATTTCGCTGCTCGAACAATGGGGTGAGAAGGATGAGACGATGAAAGGGGCAGGGGAACAGTGACCGTGTCCATTGTAAACGAAGGATGTCTTATTAGGAGCAGGGCGAGAATCTCTGAAGTTGACCGGGGCGAAGGAGACGAGAGCGAAATACAGAAACACGATGAACCCGGGGGGTTGGCAGGGTGGTAAGAATGGGGGACCAACCGCTGAGAATGCAACGGAGGGGTGGGGGGGCGGGGTGGCGAAGAAGACGAAGAAAAGCTGCAGTCTCCGGAGTTTGTTCGCTCCGGAGCATAAAAGCGGTACGATGAAACACATCGAGAGGCAGAGATAGAATGTCGCTTAAGCGTTGCCGTGGCCAATGGCCCGGAATGCCTTTTCCGGTATCGGGGCAAACGGCGCGTTACACGTCGACGCCGAGTTACACGTACTCGTAATTTTTCGTCTAGGAGACGAGGAAATCACGGGGTGTCGCTTGGATAACGTGTTTCTTCCTTCCTCTCGGTTGAATAATCGAGACGCCATTACCACCGAGACTCCTAGCCTCTAGCATGGTCGTCGGCTCGACGCAGCGGGTCGGTTTGCGTTCGAATGTCTCCTTTTACCGTGTCTCGATATTTCACGGCTCTTCGTCCACTTTATGGCGCTGAAACTTTTCGAAACACGGAAATGTCGCTTCGATGTACAGTCTCGTCGAGCTAAATTTCGGAAGAGTCACTGTGCACGGAAAAACAGTTCACGGTCTAGGGAAATGTCAATACATTTTTCTGCAAAAATAGTATCAGTACAGTATAGTAGTATTTTTAAAATACGTTCTTTAGACCTGTGTCAATTATTCAGGGTGTCCCGGTGTTGGTGGTGGAACCGTGGAGGGGGTGAGAAAACAAGTCGAAAATATGGAATTTTTTTTTTTAGATCGAGAAATTGAGCAATCACGTGTCTGATCATAACCTACTGATTCTACTTCCTAAGGCACGCGAACTTGGAGAGTCTTCAAAGTCGATTTTCTCGAAAACGAAGCCTCGAACGAAAAGAAATTTGTTCCGTATTTTCGACTTATTTTCAAGGATTATATTTTGTTGAATTTTAATTATCACAGTCTCCCGAATCGTCGGAGGAATAAGTAACATTTTCAATGTACAGTTGATTAGCAGATAAGCTTTCAGCGGATAAGGGGTTTTCCAGAAGTACCGCGACTGTGAATTATTTTTCTGAAAGCTGCGGCAGACCTTCGGGCGATAAATTCGCCGATATTATGGGAGGATATCTAGCGATCCCGGTTTCCGCAATCAATTTCATTTTCTATCTCTGCCGACTGGCCAACAGGAGAGAGTGTGTGTCGTTCGAAACGATCGGCTCTATAAAGTTTAATCGCCGATATTTCAAACGTATGCATCTGTACGCCCATTTTAGAATTGCCCAGGCACGAAGAGCATCCCACCATGCCCGGATGTAGGTCGAGTGTTTGTAGGGTATACAGAGTGGCCGCGCGTCGAAACTAATTTTTGCGTGGCGAGAAACTTCGGAGTTAACAATAAGACACTCTACTATCTCTACAATTTAGCCTACGTAAAATTTCAACTTGCAGCATATTCTTGGAAAAATATTTGACATATGTTTTTTATCGCCATTTTAAAGGGGTAGGGGGAGGCTAATTTGCTAATTTGCTAATTTATTGAAGTAAAATCTTTATCTGAACTCGGTGTTTCGTGGGATGTCGCGTTTTCATTTTATCAAGTATGTATGCTGCTACAGCTAGTCGAAGCAGAGTGGGCGAGAACTAATAAAGACAGAATGGAGGAACTGATGAAGATAAAGCGGATGAAAGTTCGTGTGTGTGTACTTTAGCTTACCTGGCACGGTATGCTGATGCAGCCAACGAAAGACATTAGTATCAGAAAGCAGCAAACAGTTTATTAGAACGCATTATGAAGGATCACTGAAAGTTACTCGCAACTTGCGCGCGGAAACGATACCCATTCAAAACCACAGAAAAATATCGTAGAATCGAAATTTGGAACATGCATATTAAAATATTAATACTGGTCTCGTGATTTAGTAGCTGGAAAATACATTCAATTTTTGTGGATCCAAAAATCCAATTATAAAATTAGATGTATATTAGCAATCTCGCTTTACACGATTAGTGCTTCATAACGCTTTCTAAATAATATAAAAAGAAATAAATTTGTGAAATAATCGTACAAGTATCTTCGCAATTCCAATGATTTTATATTGAAGACAACCACCCAACATTCTGATTATGTTTTCGGACTACGCACCACTGAAACCGAGTTGCGTTTAAATATTCTGTAATTACAACCGCGGTTAATAGGATAAGAGCGTTCCGCGTATCAGATCGGATATTACACGGCAAGAGGTTGGTGTCCGCGACGTATCAGATTTGAACATCAGGCAAACATTGTAATATCCCGTATCTCCTGATCGGTACCGTGATATCAGGTCGGCGGTTAGGGTAGCCGGGTTCTAAGAGGCCGGCTGAATCGGCGGAGTAAGAGATTCTTTAGTCCCGGGGGCGGAATTTGTGAAAATGAGAAGGGGATGAGACGCTCGAGGGTGCATGACGCGCTCGGGGAAGGTGAACGGCGTCGATACGAAAATTAATCGAGCACCTGAGAATTGAAAGTAAACTTCTCCCGGCGGGAGTAGATCCTGGATATAGCGTTCCGGGGATACGTTTAATACAGGCTCGAGAGATGAGAACGCCTGGCTCCGGGACGCAATGGCTGCCGGGTTTACGGCGGAGCGACGGTAATGGATGCGATCGTTTGTTCCGCGACACGACGTGTCCTCGTTTTTGTTGTAATTTTACACGTTTAACGGCCGGCCGAGCAAGACGGGCCCCCGAACGTTCGAAAAAAATACCCGGCAATTGTTTTCCCCCGCGGTGATTTACTCATTTTCGAAAAGAATGATCGCCCGCCTCTAGCCGCACCGCTGCCAGCGCGCGCGCGCGCGTGCGCTATTAGACGAAAGTTATCCAACGACAAGAGATACGAGGTGTGCACTTTTTAAGTAAGGTTTGTTCAAAAATAAGGGAAAAGGTGTAAATGATTTATTTTTGACCGATAAGATTGCATATTTGTGTTACTGAATTACTTTAATTGTGTTGGAGTTGGTGGGGGTAAATTAGTTACAGAGCAAAATAAGTGAAAATGTGTAGAGAGAAAAATAACTCGAAGAGCAAGATAATTGAAAATGTATAGACAGAAAAATAACTCGGAGGGGTCTGATTCTTAACAGATCGCATCAACCATAATAATTTGTAGGTTCCGATGAGTGCTCGCGAACGAAAGCTAACCAAAGCATGGAGAGAACACTATTTACCGTTTGCCTGTACTCGTTTCTCACTACGTGCGCTCATAAAGCCTCGAACATCAAAGAACATATTTGATATTGACGTTCTTCCCATATTCCTAGGAAGATCGCGAGTAAATATTTCGTAGCTTTGACCGTTGGAGGAGCTGCTTTACGGCTCGAATGAAATCAAACGAAATTTATGTCCGTGCACTGCGTTCGAACCTGTATCGCACGACTTGAGGATTTTATAATGATCTCCTTGCACCAGGTATGACACGTTCGGTTCTTGTACACGGAATTTCCTCCTACTCAAAATACAAAATAATTGACCCATTCGAAACGATCGTGATTGCGAATATGAAATAAACCGCAGTGCCAAGAACAGTGTCGCCAGATCAAGACATGTTCCCCCACTCTAATTTCCCCTTCTACCGCGCTGTTCCCCACGCTTCCACCACGGGCCGGTCACGTGACCCGTCTCTGCTTCTCAATTGGTGCTGCCTCCCCTCTTCTGGCGGCACCGGTCAAGAGTGGGGTCGAAATCACCGACATCTCCTGACGGGGACGCATTGTACATGTACGTGAAATAGGGATCTGCATTATCGACTCCGTGAAATGATAAAGAAAATAAATAAACGTTTCGCCGGTATGTTGCAATTAATACATACAATTTTTATCTTGCATAAAAGTCTGCAGTCCACTTATAGGGGTTAAGAAAAATTCGCGGTAATATTCAGAGTGTCGTTGTCGTTTTCCCCGGCAGTGTATCATCGCGACACTCGGCTGGCAAATAATCGAATCAATGATTGTCCTCGGAGAAGATACACGGCGTCCCTATTTCTCAGAGAGAGAGAGCAGACCATTACTGGAATCCCGGGCAGTAAATGCGACGAGTGTAGTACTTTAATCAATTTCAGTCCCTGACGCATCCTCCTTCTCCTCTTTCTCCTCCCCCCCCCCCTCTTCGTCATACCGCACCTTTTTCCTGTTTACATTTGGACCATTTGAAACCCTCGGTGGAACGTCGATGCAGCGAAACGGTCGTTTCTTACTTGCCAAGCTCGAGTCCTCGACGAGATTCCTCAGACGGCATATTATTTATTATAACTGCATCGTGCCATAACCATCTTGCCTGTGTTATAAACGACGCCGTGTAACGCGGAGGCAGTATGACATATCGGGGAGACATATTTACCGAGGTAGATCCTATTCGGACTATTTACTCGACAACTCTCGGCAGAAGCACCACCCGCGCCCGAGCCCCGCTTCTATATAAAGTCACCCTTACAAATGTTTAAACACGACGCGGAGCGGGAGGAGGAGCCCGTGTGCCGTTACGATGAAATATTATATTTCTATTATACGAGAGGTGTTCGTTTGATGTCCATGCGATATTTGCCACGTCACGGCGAAATGGAGCGCGTGATTCACGGATTCCCCGCCGATCGAAGCGTCGGATACGATAGAATTTTCTTTCTCTAAAATTCTTCCGGATAATGGAATATGTGAAACTCGCAGGTTATTATGGGGTGGAAAGCTTCTTCCGCGGAAATGAGAGATACACTTTGAGCCGGTGAAGACCTAATAAATCCGTCGGGAAATCCCAACCAAATCTATTTCCGTGAATGGCTTCCAGAACAGTTCTTCTACAATTATTTTACTGGGAATAATATGGAAAATCTGCTGTGATGTAAACATTGTTCATGTGTGCGGAAGCGTCTCGGAGATTTCAAGGTCACCTTGGTTCCTCTAAGTGAATGCTCAAGTAAATGAAGCATACTTTCGACCATACAGAGGTCAAATTGACAATCACAACGATACTTATTTCCGTAAATGGCTTCCAAAACAGTTCTTTTACAATTATTTTACTGGGAATAATATGAGGAAATGGTATATACAAAAGTTGCACGGTATAGAGAGGGAAATATTGTGATGTAAACATGGTTCATGTGTGCGGAAGCGTCTCGGAGATTTCAAGGTAACCTTGGTTCCTTTAAGTGAATGCTCAAGTAAATGAAGCACACTTTCGACCATACAGAGGTCAAATTGACAATCACAACGATATTTATTTCCGTAAAAATGGCTTCCAACACAATTCTTTTACAATTATTTTACTGGGAATAATATGAGGAAATGGTGTATACAAAAGTTTCACGGTACAGTGGGGGAAATATTGTGATGTAAACAGTTTTCACTTGCGCGGAAGCGTCTCGGAGATTTCAAGGTCACCTTGGTTCCTCTAAGTGAATGCTCAAGTAAATGAAGCATACTTTCGACCATACAGAGGTCAAATTGACAATCACAACGATACTTATTTCCGTAAATGGCTTCCAAAACAGTTCTTTTACAATTATTTTACTGGGAATAATATGAGGAAATGGTATATACAAAAGTTGCACGGTATAGAGAGGGAAATATTGTGATGTAAACATGGTTCATGTGTGCGGAAGCGTCTCGGAGATTTCAAGGTAACCTTGGTTCCTTTAAGTGAATGCTCAAGTAAATGAAGCACACTTTCGACCATACAGAGGTCAAATTGACAATCACAACGATATTTATTTCCGTAAAAATGGCTTCCAACACAATTCTTTTACAATTATTTTACTGGGAATAATATGAGGAAATGGTGTATACAAAAGTTTCACGGTACAGTGGGGGAAATATTGTGATGTAAACAGTTTTCACTTGCGCGGAAGCGTCTCGGAGATTTCAAGGTCACCTTGGTTCCTCTAAGTGAATGCTCAAGTAAATGAAGCATACTTTCGACCATACAGAGGTCAAATTGACAATCACAACTATATTTATTTCCGTAAATGGCTTCCAAAACAGTTCTTCTACAATTATTTTACTGGGAATAATATGAGGAAATGGTATATACAAAAGTTGCACGGTATAGAGGGGGAAATATTGTGATGTAAACATGGTTCATGTGTGCGGAAGCGTCTCGGAGATTTCAAGGTCACCTTGGTTCCTCTAAGTGAATGCTCAAGTAAATGAAGCATACTTTCGACCATACAGAGGTCAAATTGACAATCACAACTATATTTATTTCCGTAAATGGCTTCCAAAACAGTTCTTCTACAATTATTTTACTGGGAATAATATGAGGAAATGGTATATACAAAAGTTGCACGGTATAGAGGGGGAAATATTGTGATGTAAACATGGTTCATGTGTGCGGAAGCGTCTCGGAGATTTCAAGGTCACCTTGGTTCCTCTAAGTGAATGCTCAAGTAAATGAAGCATACTTTCGACCATACAGAGGTCAAATTGACAATCACAACGATATTTATTTCCGTAAATGGCTTCCAAAACAGATCTTCTACAATTATTTTACTGGGAATAATATGAGGAAATGGTATATACAAAAGTTGCACGGTATAGAGGGGGAAATATTGTGATGTAAACATGGTTCATGTGTGCGGAAGCGTCTCGGAGATTTCAAGGTCACCTTGGTTCCTCTAAGTGAATGCTCAAGTAAATCAAGCATACTTTCGACCATACAGAGGTCAAATTGACAATCACAACTATATTTATTTTCGTAAATGGCTTCCAAAACAGTTCTTCTACAATTATTTTACTGGGAATAATATGAGGAAATGGTATATACAAAAGTAGCACGGTACAGAGGGGGAAATATTGTGATGTAAACATTGTTCATGTGTGCAGAAGCGTTTCAGAGATTTCAAGGTCATCTTGGTTCCTTTAACTGAATGCTCCAGTAAATCAAGCATACTTTCAACCATACAGATGCAAAAATTGACAATCTTCGTCCCCCCGGAGGGTCAAAGAAAATGCGATGTAAAAAGACACTTTTTTTTTTTGAAAATGAGAGACCAGAGTACCCTTTTAAATCCCGGCACGTTCGGGTTGATCTGCCGGTGATAAGATTTGGTGCAGGGAGAACGGGTAGCGAGAGCAGTTACAGTTCCACGGCGCGAGATGGTTGGCGTTGTAAGGTCGTGGAACGGATACGCAACAGCTCATAGGTGGCCGCGTAATTACGTTATCCGTGGCTGAGATCCATCCTTGTTTCGAATTCATGACCGAGCGTCGGCATATACTGCGTATCTAGGATCCTGCGGGGGTAAAGCTTCCCCTCTCCTCCCCGCCCCTCCCCTCCCCTCCCCTCGCACCCCTCTCCTCCCCATTACGTGTGTACTTGTCACGAAAAGACCTTTCCCACGTTCGCAGAATCCCCGAGTTACAGGAGATTTATTCGAATCAAGATACTGGCTTCCGCGTGATTGCGAAGCTTACCCCGTTGCAAGATATATTTCACCCACGAAGGAGAAGTATGTCGGAATTTGGGCGGAGGAGATGGTAAGCAATCTTTTCCCCCGGAGCGGTGTACGTCGGGAAACGAACTCGTCCCCCGTCAGGCTACATTTCTCCTTCGGACAATTTGTAATGCTTATGAATGATTCAGACCGGCGGAACCTTTCGTCGACGTATCAAAACGCCGTATCGGACCGATTGCGGAGGTTCGGATCGTTTACCACCGTCGAGATCGCGGCGGTTGAACGCGCTTCATCTGCAGAACCTTCCGCGCGTATTCCGATTCTAGGGAGATTTTATACAGTCTCGGGGACAAGAAGATTGGAACACCATACGTTCCTTCGTGTTTCGGGAGAGACGCGCCATAGGTATCGATGAGATGCATCGGTTTTTATCGTGGCAACGCTGGACGATTCACAACTGTTTTTCTGTTTGTCATTTACATCGTTTTGACCTTTGCGAATAACCTGAAAGAACACGTGTGTTATACCTCTGTATGATATGGAAATTTACATTTCACTAGATCAATTATTCAGTGGCTACTCGATACACGTCCACGAAACGGGTCTACCCAGTGACATGTATCGTGTAGTAGATACTCCTCTTTGATACACTGCCGAATGTAGAAAAGGTCAGCGAAGGTCGAGAGGTCTCGGTTGCTGAGGAGTGTAAACATACAGGTCTACCCGATATATGTCCAAAACACAGGTCTGGCAGGGACAATTATCGGCTGGAAGATTGTACTATTCTTTGACACACTGCCGAACCTAGGAAAGGACATTATTCTTGGGGACAGTTCTGGGACTTTTATGGGCTAGGTATTTGGGACACATATCGAGTAAAGCCTGTATTTCACACGCATCTGTGTTTCTTTTTTGAAGGGGTGAAAACAGCCACCATAGTTGGGGGTCGAGAGTACATTTTCTTAAATATCTCGAGAAGTATATGTAGAAAAAATCTAGTTGAAATACGTTGACCAACAATTTTCATTGCTGCACACACTTTTGCGAGTACGTTTGGTTTATATGTGTCTGTCTAACCTGATGTGGAGTACATTGCATCGAGAACGTATGACCATTGCACTCTTGACATCCTGTGCATCCGTGAAAATTCACGTTCTACGCACCGCATTTGCGCAACGGTGCTGAAACGAGTATGGCAAATGGGCTGATCGGTGATTTACCGTGTGCTTGAAGAACCAAAAAGGCCGTTGGTCGAAATTAATTTTGTGAAACGGGCGGAAAAGATAAAAAATCGATTCGTTTCTTTTTTCATTTTTTCTTTTTGATTCTATCTCTTTTCGAATCGCAAACGAAACTGTCGAAAACCAGCAGTGAATATTATGAAAAAAAAAGAAGAAGAAAAGGTGGACAATTTTTCCAAACATGAATACGAAATTTTCAGGAATTTCATGAGTTGTGCTGGAATATTCGAACGTCAAAAACATTTTTTGCAGTATTTTAGCTTCCGTGTGTAATGCGGAGTAATAAAATTCAGTACAGTCGTTTTACTCGTGTTCAAGTCGGAAATGTTTAATTAACTTCGGTAATTGCGAGGAACGTCCGAATAATATTTTCTTGAACTCGACGCAATTTCTATATATACACTGTAACTCCGCTGTATCGTGCAAACAGTCTATTCATTATTTGCGCCCGAAAATATTCGATAGAACAAACCGAGCGCCTGTCGTAATAATTATTCCAATTTCGAACGTGGGAAACAGTTTCATTAATGGCAATGGCAAACACAATGATAACAGCTGTCGCGCGTAAACTAAATATTATCATAAAAATTAACTAATTTACGTTCGTTCCGATTCTATATTTGAAAATGGAATCATTCTCATCGCTTACAATTATACTGTGTTATTAGGTTGACCCGAATGTTTCTTCCGCAGTGTGTACGTTTCACGATTGTTATACGCAATCGTTATAACACGAGTATACACAATCAACGCGGTACTCTCTTCGTTAATGTTTCGTTGCTTCCTAAGCTTCCCCTTACTTAACCACATTTGTTTTAAACTATGCTGTAACGATTGATACTTTTATAATATAATATACGAATAAGAAAATTGAAGGTAACAAATTTAATCGAGGTGATTAAAGAGAAATGTGTAGAAGACATTGACGATCAAAAAATTGATACAATAAAAATTTTCTAATTTAGCTTATGAATGTATAGTCTACTTATTTACATGTTCTCGATATGTGTCAACAAAACGGGTCTTGCGTCGTGTATCGTCAAGGAGACATGCCCGAGCCGTGTTATGTTTCCTCGGCGTCCTTCACGGGGTATACCCCGCGGTAGTGGGGATAGTTCCGCGACGTTTATCGTGGAGGCCTTGGCGACATATATCGAGAAATCAGTGCACGTTGCTCCTGAAGCTAGGAAATTTTCTTGGCAGTGTCTGTGTGTCCGTCTGCGCGAATTAGAGGTTGCTTCGGTGAATCGAGCGGCGTCTTCGAAAATCGTATACGGGAATCGCTAGTAACCACAAGTTAAATCCCTTCCCGCCGGCGAAGGCACTATCCTTCGAAGTCTTTGAACTTCGTAAGTAAGAGCATTCGGTATTGGTTTCGGCGTCGAGAACTTCGTCATCGAATAAGTAATCAACGCGTGACCCAGATAATACGGTTCTATTGTGGATTCATTGTAAGTTCGCGGCACGATCGAGAATTAACTGCTTTCGAACGAAATCTAATCAACTTCAAGCCGTTCCGGCCAAAGTTACGCGTTATTGGTTCGAGCCGGCGAACAAATTTTCTTATTGCAGCTTTGTGAAAGAAAAAGGGAAAGAAACAAACAAATTGCGAAACGGTGAACCAGGAAAATTACATGTGCAGAAAATTACGGCCGCGAATTTGCTCTGAATTACAACATATTACGTCTGAGGAACATTTATAAAATTATCTTAGCCGGAAAAGCTTGACGCCTAGTGAATTCTCGATATATGTCACCAAACCGGGTCCCCTGGAGTCCATCGTTCATTACACGTGTAAAGGTCATCGGAATTATGTCATATTTGGTATCATTTTCATTAGAAAAATGCCACGAGTATTTTGGAGAAAGTCCCATGAAAAAATAATGAAAAATAAGGAAGTTTTGTTATTAGTAGTGGACTGGAGCTTTCTCGATCCTTCGCGGGGATAATTCCGCGTCATTTATCGGCCATGCCTCGGCGACATATATAGAAAATTCTTTTCACAAATCGTGGATGGTTTCGTTGGGATTTTTTTCGCCGGTTTTTGGCAATTGCGCACACCACCGTCGACGGAACAATCGCGCGGACATGGAACGTCGCTGCCTCTTCGTCACGGTCAATTTGCCAGGCGCTATAGCGGCATTTCCAATGCAAATAATGGGCGGGGCAACGAAACGCGAAAGAAAGTTGGTGCGCCATTGTAAACCACCCCCGATGCGACGTGTTCGCCCCAAAAAGATACTTATTTGGATCCCTTAATCTTCCGTGCAGCTCGCGCCATTCTTACGCAGCATTCCTCGTAGAAGAGGGCCAAGGAAAAAGCGAAATCGGAAACTGGAAGCGCCGGGGTTGCACGCTTCTTTGTCGCCGGTTTTTTCGCTATGTTTCGCGCTGGGAACCTCGGCCCGCCCTTTACCGGATCGCTTACATAATTCCTCCATCCCCCTGTTTTCGCTACGACCCCGCGGAAAAACCGCTTTCTTCGAAGCGCGATTTAACCCCGTTGTCTTCTGTCAGCAATTTCCTTCTTGATCGTACAGGACGGAGACGTGACTCTTATAAATAAATACTGTTATAAGCGAATATATTACCGATACTTTGATATTTTGAAAACAGGTTTGAAAATCCGGAGTTTTAGGTTCAGCTTTCTTCAAAGCGCGATTTAACCCCGTTGTCTTCTGTCTGCAATTTCCTTCTTGATTGTACAAGACAGAGGCGTGACTCTTATAAATAAATACTGTTATAAGTAAATATATTACCGATACTTTGATATTTCGAAAACAGGTTTGAAAATGCGAAGTTTTAGGTTCAGCGTGGCCAGAACGAAAACGAAAGAGAGCGGTGTACACGTTGATCGTACGTTAACGCGTATAATTTCATCCCTATGTTTAATTCATGGGCCCGATTTAGGATCCGCGTTTAATCAATCCGCGCGTGGCTTAATTTGTGTAATTAATATAACAATACGGGGGAAAACGTATGATGTTAATCGCACAGCTCGACGTATAGATAAATGATCAACGAAAACTTTATTTCGCTCATTTATCTCGGGGTAAAATCGACAAATCGTTTTCGTAACATATATTACAGGGGGACGTTAATAATTTATCTGTTATATTTCAATGTGCAAAAATTGATTCGGCCAAGCAAATCCTACTAGGATGCTACACGCATAGCATGTTGAATTCATAAAATCCGTTCGAACAAATTGATTAATTCTTCTGTCGATGCATGTGTACGCGTATTATTTGGAAAAATGTAATACGCGATATTATGCATTACATAGCATAAATTATTGCCATCGCTTTGACGAATTATATATAATACGATAAGCTCCTCCGATCGGCCGACCGGGATCAGTAAACATTCACATCGACGCTGAGAATTTTGTTTTCTCGAATCCACTTAAACTTTAACGCTGAGTTTCGTATTGCCTGTTAAATGGACTGTCGAGAAATTAAAGTGCAATGTAACTTCAGACTACCGTTTCAATTTTTCTCCGTGAAATTTATGCAGAAAATCTTTATTATTAATCATTTTTTCATTTCATTAATACATATGTGGCATTTTTCTGATTAAAACCATACCAAACACAGTATCGTTCGGATCATATTCACACTAATTTTCCGTTAACTTAATTCTAATGGGAAATAATTGGTGCCATTTGACTCCTGGACGATAAGTGACATCAAGACCCCTGTTACTGACATATATCGAGAATTCACTTAGGCCCTAAACGCTCAGGCCGTTAAAGCTCAGACCTTTAACGCTCAGGTCCTTAAAGCTGAGGTCCTAAAAGCTCAGGTCCTCAAAGCTCAGGTCCTCAAAGCTCAGGTCCTTAAAGCTCAGGTCCTTAAAGCTCAGGTCCTTAAAGCTCAGGTCTTCAAAGCTCAGGTCCTTAAAGCTCAGGTCTTCAAAGCTCAGGTCTTCCAAGCTCAGGTTTTCAAAGCTCAGGTCTTCCAAGCTCAGGTCCTTAAAGCTCAGGTCTTCAAAGCTCAGGTCCTTAAAGCTCAGGTCTTCAAAGCTCAGGTCTTCCAAGCTCAGGTCCTTAAAGCTCAGGTCCTTAAAGCTCAGGTCCTTAAAGCTCAGGTCCTAAAAGCTCAGGTCCTAAAAGCTCAGGTCCTCAAAGCTCAGGTCCTCAATGCTCAGGTCCTCAAAGCTCAGGTCCTTAAAGTTCAGGTCTTCAAAGCTCAGGTCCTTAAAGCTCAGGTCTTCAAAGCTCAGGTCCTTAAAGCTCAGGCCCTTAAAGCTCAGGTCCTTAAAGCTCAGGTCCTTAAAGCTCAGGTCTTCAAAGCTCAGGTCTTCAAAGCTCAGGTCTTCCAAGCTCAGGTCCTTAAAGCTCAGGTCCTTAAAGCCCCGGTCCTTAAAGCTCAGACTCTTCTCGGATCATATTCACACTAATTTTCCGTTAACTTAATTCTAATGGGAAGAAATTGGTGCCATTTGACACCTGGACGATAAGTGACATCAAGACCCGTGTTACTGACATAAATCGAGAATTCACTGTAGAGCGCGACGCAACGGAGGGGAAGACAATGCTTCAAAGTTTAATTTCGAAAGGGGAGGTCAGTGCGGACGTTTCGCGACAATAAAGTCGGTTGTCGAAGGGAAAGGGAAAGGGGAAGGGAGAGGGGAAGGGAGAGGGGTAAAAAGCGAGCAGCAGGGACCGGTAGCTGTATGAGAGGCGTTCTTAATTGTCGGAGTGTCACGGGTCCGCCGTAACCCGTGATGCAACAACGGTTGTCGTTGCGGAATCATCGATCAGAGGCAGAAGAGGACACACGCGACGCTCGCTCGAGAGAAACTGCGAACGGTTCGCGCTCTGTACGTTCACAACCTGTTTCGAACGGCGTCCGGCCGCGCTTCGAGGTCATATTCGCCATGATTTATTGTATTCGCGTGCGCGACCATATGTAGACGCGTCACTCTCCGTGCAAACGGCCGAGATCAGATCGGGTTTATAGATTATCGATGAACGGTCCCTGGCGAATAACGTGCCACCGGAGCGGAGATAAAACTTTTCATGAATGGCCGCGCGCCGGTCGAAAAAGGACGGCGAAACGATCAGCTGGTGAACTGCCTTTCGAAGCTACTCTCTTCAGAGGCATCCACTACTCCTATCTTCCCTTTTCCTCTCTCTCCCTCTCCTCTCTCTCCCTCTCCTCTCTCTCTCCTCTCTCTCTCTCCTCTCTCTCTCTCCTCTCTCTCTCTCTCTCTCTTTCTCTCTTTATCTCTCTCCCCTCTCTGATAGAACAAACGTGAATTCCATCTGATCGATTTGACGGCCGGTCGCTGTAACTTTGATTCTTGGCAAAAGGCTGTGGCCCGAGTCTCTTTGAAACGTTTCCCGCTGTCTCAGACAAACGATCATCCCTCCGCCGATACCCACGGCAATTTCTGCTCGGCTCTCTCTTCGTTCCGAAAATGTTTTCTCCGTTTAACTCCGCTGTCCGTTTCGACGGATCATGCTCCGAGCTGATTTTTCGACGACCGTAAAATCCATCCCATTTGAAACGATAATATCGCACGCTCGCTGCACAACCGACACAAATTCGTCACGTGATTGCTTTCTCCGGGGTTGAGAAAAAACGTCTGAACATGTTCCTGGAACATAACCCAATTTGTTCATAAACTCCATTAACCAAATACCAACTCGTTATGTTTCTCGAGGCACCTCCTAAAATGATAGATCTATCGGAAAGTTCAGTTCATTTCCAGTAAGTACTCATACTGCATACGTAGGAAGATTTTCCAGAATTGTGATCAAAATATCTAAAAAAAAAACAATAATTTTTTGACGTAATTGGTTTCGTGTTGAGAATGTCGAGCTCCATCAATCTGAGGTTTAAAAAATACAGGATTCCGTTTTGAGAACGCGTATCACCTTCGTGTGACCTTCACGCGTCCCTCCATGAAGAAACTGTTTACACCACGTTGTGATCCCCTTAAAACCATTCATATCTAAATTAATTATTTATATAACATGCATTATTCGAATAAACTTCATTTGAAGATTAAAATCGGTCACCTTGTATAAAAGATTATTACATGTAGATGACTATACATGATGCAATCTGATAATATGTGTACATATTGCAATGTATGATTGTTATAGACGCTCTGCAAGTTTTACGCAATTTGTCTTGCGAAGCGGAATAAAATTATTGGATCACCGCGAGCAAAAATTCTTGAAAAGTTTCCGTAAATCCAATATCGTGTTGGCACATCGAATCCTTCAAAAGTAGCGGAAATTTTGCAATCTGCAGCTTCGTTACCGATTAAATAAATTTATCCTGCTGAACGGTAATAAATTGCTTAATTTGTACAGTCACCGATTTCAGATTTCCTCTTGCGCGTCGAATACGCGATTACGCGTCGCATTTCATTCGAAGACATTTAATGAGAATGAATTTTATGCCATTAACAGTTTGCCTCGGATATATATATATATATATATGTACACATGATTATCGAAGTTTTATTGAATCAAGCGCGCATGGCTTACCGATTTATACATACACGAATATACATGTAACAACCGATAGGTGCTTGTACTTCGATGTGCAATTTCACAAAATGTTTCATCACTCAAGTATTTTAAATTGCATTCGAAATGTTTGCGCTCGTACCGTTGTAGCGTTGGATATGCAAGAAACAATAGCAAATATGGTTTAATTATCGACAAATTACTGATACTTCACAGTTGCACTGTTGATCTATAAACACGTGTACGATATCAATCTTTGGATTGTATCGTTTCTTTTTTTCTGGCGACTTTCAGCGTAAAAGAATAATAATTAAATTGTATAAACATTATTTAAAGGTCCCATTAATATCATTCAGAAAAGAAATAGGTGTCTACACTATGTACATCCACTGTGTGCATGCTATATCTAATATAGACTACATCTAATTATGAATGCAGTGTGTACTCGATCTATGTCCAAAACACGGGTCTAGCCAGGGACATGTATCGTTTAGGAGAGTATATCGGCCAACGATTCGTGATGCGTGCACCATAGAAATCTCCAACGATCATATTTTCAACTAACAACCCAAATATCAAGTTAAAAGAACACAATATAAAATAGTTAACTTAGAAAATAAATACAACAAGATGAAAATTCTTGTGCCAAAACACTCCTGCAAGATGTCGGACTCTTCATCTAATTCAGAACCCCACCGCGTTGACCCATAACCGTTGCAAATTGAGGTAAATAATTCGATAAAAAGAAAACGATAAAGAAATTGACGACAACGATGCGTAAACAATTGACGGAAGATAGTCGAACGCAACCGAGAAGGTGAAATATCACCCGGGCGATCGATAGACTGATCTCTAAAAGAGGCTGTGCGCGAGAAAGAATCGAAATGGAGTCGACCGGGCTCCTTTATCCGATCTCGGTTGGGTCAGAGACTCGTAGCCGTGGCTCGGTTCGTGTATTTAAGTCGCTTTAATTGAGACTTCGCTGCCGAAATCGTCGGACAAATTGCAGAGGTGCACGAATTTCGTGGCCGGGGCCCCATCTACGGGCAAAGTAAAGTCGGGACACGTCGGTCGAATCCCCACTGCTGCAAGCCAGCTGGTTAACCCTGTAAAGGGGCGAACCGGAGGAGGAATCTTATAAGATCGATTCGGTGTTCGAGCATCGGCTTTCAGTTTCTTTCTTCTCGTGCAGCCCTGGTTTCGTTTCCTCCCTCCAACCCCCGTCAACCCCGGCCCCCTTCTAGACAATCTCTGGCTTTTTTCCTGGCCCCGGCCCATGCTCACTCGATACCACCCAGAGGTATCCGCCGGTTCTTTCAACGGGCGTAAGCGCCCTTAAATACCTGCTGAATCTCGACAAGGCTAGAAAATCATGGATGAGAGGAGCCATTGAAGAAAAGGGAAAGGGTAAAACGGTAACCGCTCGAGATGCCGCGGCTCGATCCAACCCCCTCCCCCTCACCCACCCCCGTGCATTGCCGTTCCTTGTTTTGCCGCACGGTCGATACAATTTAAGGTCGATTTATACAGGGTCGTCGAGATTAACTCGGAATTTCTCCGGACAGTCCCCCGCAAAATAGAAGAGGCGAACGCGGATCAAGCAATTGTCGATAAGGTAGCTCACTGTATAAGCCACCAATCAGCGAACAAGTGGGAAAATGTCAGCCATGAACCGGGAATACGACCGAACAGGGGCAACGCTCGTATTGTTTCGCGCCGGAAAATCGCCCGCGGAAATCGTTGCCTGGTTTCGCTACCGGAAGACGCGAGTTTACGATCTATCCGAGAAATCCCAAAATTCCGACAAACGGTAGAAGGTTACCCGCGCGTCCCGGGCAAATCGCTGGAATCGTTCCGATCAAGCAAGACAAGCGCGGAATTCGTGATGGTTTTGAAAGAAAAGATTAATCAGGCTTCACGAAAACCTCTGTTATCGCCCGACTGCAATCCTCTTGATCAGCGTTGCCAGAAAAGGTCCTTACACTTCCCCCTCCACTATCAGATTCCCCTCCGACGATATTCCCCTCTCCCGCGAGGGGTTACGGTATTTGGCTACTAGGTTATAGCTACGTTGCCAGATCAAGACTTGTCCCCCACTCTACCTTACCTCTTCCACGACGCCATTCCCCCCACGCTTCCGCCACGGCTGATCACGTGACGAACCCCTCCACTACCAGATTCCCCTCCGACGACTCTCTGTGGGAAGACATATCGTATTCCCCTCTCTCGCGAGGGATTACGGTATTTGGCTACTAGGTTATAGCAGCGTTGCCAGATCAAGACTTGTCCCCCACTCTACCCTTACCCCTTCCAGGACGCCATTCCCCCCACGCTTCCGCCACGGCTGATCACGTGACGCACCCCTCCACTACCAGATTCCCCTCCGACGACTCTCTGTGGGAAGACATATCGTATTCCCCTCTCTCGCGAGGGATTACGGTATTTGACTACTAGGTTATAGCAGCGTTGCCAGATCAAGACTTGTCCCCCACTCTACCCTTACCCCTTCCACGACGCCATTCCCCCCACGCTTCAGCCACGGGCGATCACGTGACGCGCTTAGTCTCTGACGCGCATATGTATCACACAATGTCACGTGACTAACCCGGTAATGACAGAGAGGGGATAACTGTATTCCCCTCAATTTCCCTCGAATATTTTTGGCACACCCTGTAGAATGACATTTCCGGATTTACCTCGACGATCCTGTACGCTCTTGGACGACATGATAGCGCTTGTGTGTTATCTGTAACCTTTAACGAGCCGGCAAATGGCACGGAATAAGTGAGTAGATTTATTTTAAGAACTACTATACGTACACAGGTATATGAGACATGTATACAGCCACTCGCGATAATATTCGGACACTCGTAAAAAGAGCAACTTTTTTAATATTGCAGCACAAATCGGATTTTTTTTTTAGAAGTCGGAACAACTAGTTTACTGCGCGATGTGAAAAAGAAATTTTGAAAAAATTGCAGCTGGTCGGGATTTGTAGATAAAATACTGAAAGTCGGTTTTTACAAGTTTTTTACGTGCTGTCTTTTACGTCTGTGACAATTATACAGGGCGTATAAGCGGGCGCGAGGAGATTCCTTATGAACAAATTTTTTCATCCGGATTTCGGAAAAATCGTGTTTGAAAATGCAGGGAATACGCGTGCTGTTAGGTAGGGATCGTCTGACGCGTCTGACCACGACCGACCAATTCTACTTCCTGCAATAATTCGAGGAAATACAACAGTTTTGGGACACCCTGTTTATTATATGAATATGCATTTGTATATCTATACAAATATACTTATAAGCCAGTGACTTTCCAAAAGTTAATTTTGAGCACACAGTAGCGTAATTGTTATGATGCACAGGGAAGACACCTGTTAGTAAACAAAGTTCACCTCGCTGGCTTCCCGAGTAAGTAGAAGGAAAACAGAAATCTTGAAGGTGAAATGATAGTAAAGCCTCGTGGTAATATCGTTCATTAATTCGTGAGTTTCGTGTTGTAATAATTACTGTTAACTGGCTTGACCCAAGTCAACGCGCACCGCAGCGAGAAGAAGTCAAGTGAAAATGGCAAAAATGATTGAATTAAAAATTCAAGGGGGAACAGTTTGCGAAATTTCAAATATTGTAAATAAAGTCGCAAGGGAACATGTAATTTGGTAAATGATCCTGCAAATTATGGGAGGGGGAAAGTTGTGCTGTACCGTCTTTTTTTTGAAACAGTAATTGATAGAAACATTTTTAGTTCGGAAACGCGAGCGGAGGTGGAGCGGTTTAATACTTTGAAATCATTTCGTTGAAGCCGAATGATTCGGTCGGGTCGGATTAAAGGAATTAAGCGAGGAGGGGAGTGTCGCCGAAGAGCACTAAACCGGAGATTGGTTGAACTCGCTTCAATGCCGAATGAATGGTATTATCATACACACTGTCTGCGAGAATGGGGGAGGCGGGAAGGTAAACATAACGCGATAGGGGTGATTTCGGTGACAATTGGCTCGCGCGAAATGACGCTGTTCCATTTACTTGTGAAGTGTTAGGGTGTTGGGGGAGGTTTTCGTTAAGAATGTATTTTGGTGACTCTGTGCCGATAAATTAAATAAGATATTTCTGTTGTTCATTGTTCTGTCTTTACACGTACAAACAACTTGCATATAGCAGTTTCGAGTGAAATAAAAATATAGAATTAACAATACAATTTTGGTAATGAAAATGTAAAACAGTCGTGAATTTCTCTGCTTACATTGTTTCGTCTGACGAATGAAATATTGCAAACATAAATTTTCTCTGACAAATACGTTCCATAATTCCATGAATACACAAGTACACATTTTTAAAAATTATAACACATTTTTCAGTAAACCACTATACACATACGATATCCCATAGACGAATTACAGTGATTTTGCTCAAGCTATAATCAAACATAAAGAATAAGTCACTCAATTTAAAGAACGAACGAAAGTGATCATATCTTCTTTGCGCGTCCATTTGTCAAAAAGAACATTATTACAAATCTTATTAATTGCTTTAAATCGTATATCTTTTATTCGAAACATTTTCGCGTATTGTTCGAAATAAGGGAGATATTTCAAGTGGAACGCGCCGTGTAATCCGCAATTTGTTCCTGAAAAAGAGAAGAAAAGAACGGTGTCGGTAGTCGTCTTGTTTAACAAAAGAAAAATTCCCGTTTCGTGCGTTGGACGGTGAAAAGTGGAAGCCCCGCTGTGCAACGTAGTCGGTCGTGGCGGAACAATTGTTGGGCAATAATCCGTCAAATAACGTTAAAACAATATCGCGCGAATGCCGTGTCGGTGCGACGGGCACGGGGCTGCATTTCATAGCCGTGGTTTGCCGGGAAACCACCGAAAACACTTCAAAGGTGCCGAAAAGGCTTGACGTTAGCGCGCGAAGTAACGGTCAAAAGTATCCCGTTTTCGCAGCCAACAGCCACGTGCATAAATTCGTGGGACAAACTGCCATTGCAGGGGTTTCGCATGGCTACGCCCTTAAGTGCAATGCACAGCACGACTGCAGTACATTTTCAGGTGTAAGCCCGCACAATGCTGCGCCGTGCATACTGGGCGGCCGAAAACTCTGCTATTGTTTCTTCCGCGAGCGAGATTGTTAATAGAAATATTTTCCCGACGTTCTCCGGTTCTTCCCAACGTGTCAAAAGAATTAATAACAAATAATTCGTAGAATTCTCTTTTCCACAATTTCTTTGCGAACGATTGTTGTTCCGCTAATCTGTGCACGAACTGTTGCTGAAAGCTCGATTTAATATTTACCTCCACTAAATTAAAAAAATAAAGTAAGAATGTGTCAATTTTTGGGAAATTTTACACTTTGAAATTTGTTTGAAGTCGCAAGGTTCAATTGTCATTATTTATTGATTGTTATTTATTGACTGCCTAACTTCTCTGATCGAAATAGATTTTAAAGGTTCATGCAAATTTTATTTGAAATTTAGAAACGAGATTTGTAATTTTACAAGCTAATTTTAATTGTTTTAGAAGATGTTTTTCATCAATGCTTTTAGTAAATAATAAAATGAGGTAAAAATGTGTCAATTTTTTTGGAAAACTTACACTTTATAATTGTTTTAGAGTCGCAAAGTTCAATTTTAATTATTTATTGATTGTCTGTCATTTTATGATAAAAATGGACTTCAAAATTTGTAGTTTTAACCTTCAGGTTTAGTATTAAATTGTTATAGATCCTTTAGCGAAGAAACCCAATGCGAGAGAACAAACGTTTAGGGTACTAACGATCTGGTTAATTAATTAGAACTGTACATCCACGATTAAAAGCATTTTGAGCACGATTCAAAACAAATACTATGGAATCCTCTTCTAAAAATGTTGAGCTCGCGCCACAAACGCGCAGTGAAGTTGCAGTTTGCAAACCGGTTTACAAACAACAAAGTGAATCTGCAATAGAGGTTTGAATTTCCACCGTGCCGTCGCATAATCCACTTTAACGCATGCATTATTAAATGCGCGTTTCATTTCTTTTCATTTCACTATAACACGATTTAACTACAATACTTCACTCTCCGCTTAGGGGATTCCATGATGAACAATGCCTTTGTAGCCGTTCATCCACTTGAAGTAAACTTTACCGTGGCTTCTTTTTTTTTTTTAATCAGTTTATTTGGTTCGTTTGATACTCTACTCAATCTCGCAATTTCACGTGCAAATTGTTCGCCTAAAGGATATATTCGAGTTCTACGTTTTCACGGTGAGATTCCACTGAATTCGTTCAAACGGTACGCAATAATTTCGATGAATTTTACATCGGGAATGGTAAAACTGTTATTTGGACACACAGTGAGTTTGCAACTGTTTCTAGTTTGACGGAAACTAGTCCGCATCCCCGAGGGGAGGGGGGAGGGGCGCACAAAGTTGATACTTTGCGACGGTTAACATTGCATATTGACATTTGTTTCGTAACTTCGCGAATTAAACAGATCGCGGTGTTGCGTAATGTTGGCGTAAGAATGACAGAATTATCAGCGAGAAGGGGACCGATGTATAAACATTATTATTATGCGAACGTATGTACGATACACTGTAGTTTCAGTGTATCACCGAAATGTTGTTAACGTGAATTATTACTAACGCTAGATCGCCACGATAGATGTTACGGAGTGTTTATTTGAACACCAGAAATTAGTCCTCCGAGATGTAGTTTTGGGTTTCCCGCACAGTTTGCAGCGCCGAAGACGAAGACGATGCCGTGCAAGGTAATCGTATTCCTGCGCCCGAGCTAAACAACGCAATTTGCCGACGCGGGTAAAATACATCTTGATTAATTATTGATATTAGCGCTCTGCGCTCCCGAGTAGTCGAAACGTAACACGTTCCGCGAAAGATTATCTCGTTGCTGTGCCGGTGTTTTCGGAAGCTTTCATTTTCACTTCCGGATGAGATGGAAAAACTGTTTGTATCAGTTAAGTTGGAACGTAGTCTTCATATTTCGTGTCAGGGTATTTTCATAAGAAAAATTTTTACGACTGACAACTTCTTATTACACAAGAGTCATGTGTATAAGGAAAGAAATTACAGTGATTTCTCTATATATGTCGCCAAGGCCTGCATGATAAACGTCGCGGAATTATCCCCACTACCGCGGGGTATACCCCCTCAAGAAGATGAAGAGATCTCGGTAGCCTCTAGAGCTTCGCTGTCCTCTTCTACGTTCGGCGTAGATCAAAGAATATCTCCTGGACGATATTCGTCCCTGGCTAGACCCGTGTTTTGGACATATATCGAGTAAACACTGTATATGCGTGTACATCTACACTTCATAGGAGTGTAGTGGGGGGAAACACTAGTTCGAAGCTCGATGTTGAACCTGTTTAACAGTAAAAGTAACAATATTTCTAAATGAATGTACCCGTGAATATTTTAACTAAAATTTAATTTCCAATTAGGTGTTTTTAAACTGAGTCGTATATCCGACGAACATAATAAACTAGCTTGAGCGTTCGTTTTCAAGATAATGTCGAAATAATAAATTTTTATATTTTTTTTAAATAAGCTTTCTTCAATAATAATTTGAAGATATGTTCATTTCCGCACGAACTATGATCCTCAACATAATTTCCGAGGTAACTGCACGGTCTAATTCCGTGAAAGAAATGTTTTTAATATGTACTGTAAAAAATTCTCATCCACGAAGGGTTGACACTTAAAAACGGAAATTAGGGTGCATCGTAAACCAGCTGACCAGTCGAGGGCTAAAGTTTTCGTTACTTGCAGAAAACAACGGAGATACAGTCACTCTGAAAAGTCTCTCCACACCTTTCTGTATCAAGCGACATTTTTTAAAAGAGAAACCAAACGACTCGAGTTTTTTCCAAGAAGGATTATCACAAGATGTGTAAAATAAATTTTGTTTTATAAAAATGTGCTTCTTCCGTTAATAATGTGAGTACGTACAAACTAACCTAACAGTGTCCTCAAATTCTTCTAAAATCATTACTAGGCTGCAGGTTTCAAATGCAAAACAGTAAAGACATTTAAAGAATTGGTTAACACCTTTTCGTTATTGTCAACTCCTTCAAATCATTAAAAAGAGAAATTAAATCCAAATACTGTGCATAAAAATCCCCAATCTGATTTGTATACGGTTTCGTGTTCCGTTCATCCATTTTTGCCATAAATGCGTACCATTCGCAGTTTAACCCTCGGCTTTCGAATGGCGACTGGTATGGCGCCACTAAAACTTCCTGTATCATTATGTAAAATATTTTTTACATTATTAAATTTGTTTGTATTTAATAAATTACTAAACTTTTCAGTACTGTACCAGTAAATTGCACGATTTTCGTATGTATAGCACGAAAATATATATGTAGAAGGGAAATATTCTAGGTCGGAAGAAATGTTTCGTTTTAGAGTTAAAATGGCTTCGAGTGCGAAGGGTTAATTCGAATAAATCGGCTGTGTTGAAACTGTTGCGACACATGTTTGCAACACTTGAGAGAGACGGTCGAGGAGGAAAACGTGGATTATTTTCGGAAATCGGTTCCGTTCGAAGGGTTGCGACTTTCCCGGCGGACTGTATCAGAAAGGGTGGATGTTTAACGGGCTACCCTGTAGGTGCAGGAAGTCATAGCTCGCCGAGCTATAGGTATGTTTACGTGCGTACACACTATCGCACTTTGTCGTGTTACGTCGTATACTGCATCGTTCGCCGACAATCGCCGTCCCAGGACGAGGAATGCGCGAGGGCTGGTGTCGTCCTTGTCGCTATCTGGTAATCCCGCCGCTGGTTTTCAACGACCTCCCCCGTGCCTTTGAGCTTCTCATCGCCACCCTCGCGTTTCGGCCGCCTCGAACGAACGCGGGGGAAGCACCTCTGCGGAACCCCGTTCCACCTGTCCCTCCCCCCCCTCCTCCCTCTCAGGGAACGCGTTTTCTCGGTTTTCTCTAATTGAACGGTGCGCCGAGGATTTAACCTCTCGCGACGACGTGCCTTGTTTGCCCCTGAAGCCCGCACACAACCGCCGCCTGTGTGCTCAAATTTGTGCTCCCGACCAGGTCGCGCTCATGATCCTCGCTGCTACCACCTACGCTCCCACGAAAATTAACGGCGCGAAGTAGCGAGGGCTTCGACCACCGAAAACGAATTCGCTCACCGCCTGGATTTTAGGGTAGCTGCTGCTGCATTACAATCTGCCCCAGAAATTCTATCGGGGCTTCTTGCTGCGTTTCTCTGTTTGTACAGTCGCCCGGAAAAGCCACCGCGCGCCCTTCCAAATTGAGCCACTTTTCCACCAAATTGTTTTCCACGAAAACTAAAACATATCCAATTAACTAGGCTGGACTGTACGACCACCCCTCTCCCCCCTGCTCCTCTGCTCCATCAAGCTTTTGGGACTTGTCAGACGTCATTCGATACGAATCAGGCTTGGGCATTATCTAAATAAATTATTTGAGAAATGATCATTAAGAGAATCTATTATAACAATAGAACTATCGAGCAATAAATGCGACTGACGTATGTTGCTTTGTAACTGTGACTAGACTGTGTCCATTTAGACTTCACACAACTTTTATTGTAATGAGTCCATATTGTAATGAGTCCATATTGTAATGAGTCCATATTGTAATGAGTCGATATTGTAATGAGTTCATAGAAATGAAGAAGTACATTCAAAAATTTCCGATGAAAACATTTTTACAATTTCGGTAATTGTAAAAGAAAAAATTAGGAACCAGTCATTTTGACTGGTCCGGTAGTTCTAGTGATAATTGTACGTTATTTGAGATAATCGTATGTCAGTTAATTTGTTCTATTTATTTCCCATTACTAAACTACATACATTGGCATATGTAAATTTAATAATTAATTTAGTTCAGTGACCTCTTCTTCTGGTGAAATGATTTATTATTTAGTATTATATTAAACACAATATTATCTGGATGTAATTCAAGTAACGAAAACAAATAACGAGGTATTGAAGATAATTCATCAAGTCGAATGATTGTTTGTTGTCTTATTTTAAACGATCGTTTTTTGGTTGCATTTTGTTTATATTCTCGAAACCGTCAGGCGAATGTTTAATGCAAAGGTAATCAACTAAATTGTTTGTGATTTACATTATATCTATTCACTGCTCCTTGTACGTACCCGAATTTCATTATTCACTTCTCCCGGCACGTTCTGCTGAAACACACATTTACCTAATTGACCCTTGTGAGATCAAATTATCTTAAGAACAGTAAGTACCTCGTGATAAGAGATCAAGCAGCATCTATCTGCTAACCTGAGAAGGTTTTCAGAGAAGAATGTCCGCGACCCTTAATTACCACATTTAACTACTGAGCTGAAGGCTTGCACGACACGATGTTGGTTTCTTGCTCGTTATCTCGTGCTAACTACGGCCACGATCGTTTATAAATGATCTATTTCGATTTTCATCAATCTCCTTAATTTTAACAAAGCAATAGCAGATATTTTGATATATGACAAGTATGGATTCTTAAATTATAATTAATTCTTCTTATTATTTTTTAAAAATAAATATATATATATTTTGATAATCTAAGACACAGAATAAAATATTTTTATTTGGATAATCTAAAACATAGGATAAAATATTTTTATTTCCAAGGTCCCAAACACATAAAGTAAAGTATATTTTTATTTTGGTAATCTAAAATATAAAAATAAAATACGTGAACTTTGCGTTAGTTATCGAAGGTTCCGGAACTCGTGGTGGGGATTGTGGTGTACGTAGAAACAAAAGAAGACAGTCATTATGAATCACTATAATCAGTGGTTGCCTCTTTCGTCGCAGCTTCGATTTTTGTCCGCATTTTGTGCAACTAGCGAGGTTCTACCGTGATACGAATTTCTTTCCGCTGGAAGTAATTCGATGAAACAGTGACACAGAATCATTAGTAACATTAAAAATAAAAGCTGCCTGTTGTATTATTCACGCTTTCGTGAACGATTGATGTACGATAAAGGATTTACCGTGAGCTTCGAGCGATCGCAATCATCTTCGCTTTCACCCCATCAGATTACATTCCAAAAACGGCAGCTCGAGGAGCGAAATTTATTTATCGACTAAGCACAACTCCCTCCCCGGAAGGGAGATAAGCATCGAATCTACGAGACCATTAATCATGGGACACCTATTCTCTTTTTTTTTTTTCTTAGGCGCTCTTAACTGTGGGGAGAATAGCATAATTTTTCAACCGTGAAAATTCGTACGCCAGCCCTTTCAACGTGTCCACGCGCGCGCGGGCGTGCATGTTTGTTCTGACTGACACGGATTTGACAAATTGTTTAATGCGGGAAATATACGGGTGTACCCGATGGACATGCATTTCGCCGAGTTTTTGCAGAGGAACGAATTTCGTGCACACTCGCTTCGTCAGAATTGGACGAGCTACTCCAATTTCGCTCGAACAATGTGTGTGATTTGTAGACTGCGGATCGTTATGCAAAATAAATATTTTCTAAGTCGATTGTAACTAGTCAGTATTAAATAAGAATGTACTACTTCTCTAAATAATTTTGATAAGCTGACGTATAGAAGTATGTACAGTGAATTCTCTATATATGTCGCCGAGGCATGGCTGATAATTGTCGCGGAATTATCCCCACTCGCTTGAAACATCGAAATGAAATACAAACGAAAGTATCAAAGTATTTGTATTATTTACGATTCAGTACTAGACCGTGCATTTTTAAACTGCAATCTTAAATATGCTACTTTGAACGTACAAACATTATTAAAGAAACGAAGAAATTCTTAAGTGGCTCCAGCTTTTTGCAACAGATGCAGAAAATTTGTCTGCTTATTAGATTTCAGCTATAACGTAATCAGAATAATACTGTAATTTAGACATTTTTCTGATAAGTAATTTTTCGAATTTTCCAATAATAATTAATTGATATAGCGTAGGTTGCGTTCGAAATTCTTGAAGTCGAGGATTGTTTAGCGCGCACACGTTGCAGATCGTTCGTTTGGTCGTCATTCGAGGTAACACAATGAATGAGATGAAATGTGACAAGGGTCACGTTTGCTTCGAGTATAAGATTTCTTCCCAACAAACATCGACATTCTTTTCAGGGGCTTCGGCGGAGTGGCTTCTTTCAATTATACCAATGAAATCAGAACTCCCCGGAGATCTAATTTCATGATACACGGGCGTCTTTTCTATTAAAACTTTTCCCAGTACTTGTAGACCTTCCGTTACCCAATAGTGCCCGATTCGAATGAATAAATGAAGTTTTTCCAGGTTGCGTGTGCATTTTGGAAGGCACCTTTACAACACGGTTGCTGCACCCCGTCGTAAACAATTTACAACTATTTATAACGAAACCAAGCGACGCTCGCGTTTCACTGCAATTTTTTTTTTTGTCTCGAAACGTCGAAACTGAATATTCGCACAAAAGAATTTCTCACTGGACTTTTAACCATTTTTCAGTCGTTGAAAAAATTCTACACAAAACTATCTCCATACAAAAACCTTCCACAAAAGTACCGAGCGAGTTTCCGGGGCGAGATAAAAACAATTTTTATATCTTACCCGGGTGAAACACGTAGCGGTAAACACAATGATACCGTAATGGAATTAAGCATCCTGAAAAACGCACCGTCCTTGTCAAAGCGAATCTTTGTACATGCAAAGCGAGGCTCTGGTGTTTTATAATTAACTGCGCCATCTATAAATACGGATGACATATAATACATAAGACACGATTTTCTCTCGGTAGGAAAAGTCACCTTGAACAATTAATAATCAAAAGGATCTTTTTGAACTGACAGTAATTTAACTGGCGATTTGACCGACGCGACGGTGGTAGGATTAGTATTCAAATCACATTGTATACAGTGCTTGATATATGTCCACAACACGGGTCTACCCACTGACATATATCGGCTAGAAGACATTCTTTGATACACTGTCGATTGGCTTCGGCAAATATCATCGGAATTATACCATATTTGGTATCATTTTCATTAGAAAAATGCCACGAATATGTTGGTAAAAGTCTCATAAAAAACTATTGACAAAATAAAGAAGTTTTGTCATTGAATTAGTAGTGGTCTCACACCGATATGCCCGACCCTTATTATGTTTGTACTCCTGGACGACCGAGGTCACTCAAGCGTTGGAGCCCCACACGGAGTACACACCGCGACAGTGGGGATAATTCCGCGACGTTTATCACCCAGGCCTTGGCGACATATACAGAGAAATCACTGTATGTTGCGCCTGACGCTAGGAAATTTTCGTGGGGATAGTTCTGGGACTTCTATCTGCTAGATATTTAGGACATACATCGAGAAAAGACTGTATTTACATATTGACATAATCAGAGGTATCCTTCTTCACCTCTTTCCCCCTACCACACGTTTCTGTCCGTCCATTCAGCCACAAATTACACAGCGGTTAAGCTTGTTTTACCTTTCAATACACGGCCGCGCCGACACACCGGCGTACGCACACTAAATAATTTATAAGCGGGGTAATCGTATCTAGATGGCCGCGGCGGTGGGGGTAGGGACTCTAGCAAACGTGAAAAAACTGCGGGAACAGTGGTGCGCGCGCGCGCGTTTCGCGAGTATCGGTAAAGTCGTTAGTATTTTTCCTCGTTGGAAAGTTTTAAGTAAATCTTAGCCGATCCACTTGCGATTCAGCTCTCACCGTCGGCTGTTCAACCGAATAACTTACTTTCGACGCCATCACCGGTTCTTAGAACGATAATGATCCATTAAGAAACTCGGAACTCGAGCATTCCAGTGAATACTACGGGTTTAGCTTGGCCGGCGCCTTTTTCGTGAGCGCAAGCACACAAAAAGAGAAAGGGCCGAAAGGGAGACAGGAGCGAGAGAGAGATATGTATATATAGAGCAAGAGAAAGAGAGAGAGAGAAGGGTAAAAAGGGAAAACGTTAATCGGAAGAACACGGCACCGGAAATGGTGAAGTCTTTCGACTTTTCATCGAACTGGAAGGAGTCGTCTTTGTGCTTAACGGAGGGTGCCAGCATGCGGTAGGGAAGGACGATAGGAAAGGGATGAAGTGGAACGAGCGAGGCGAAGGGTTCGGTTCCCGATTCCAGATGAACGGATTTCGTTAAAAGCAGATTTACATTTCCTCAGCTCCACGGCCTTCCCTTTCTCTCTCCCTCTCGCACCCCCTCTCTCTCTCTCTCTCTCTTCTTCTATTTCTCGTTCTGCTCGTTCCCTCCCCGTTCGCATGGTCTCACTTTCTCTCTCTCTCTCTCCCTCTTTTTGGTGGAAACGTTCTCCAACCGTTCGTGCACTCAGCTCTCACGCGACTGAATTCCCGTTCCACCCCGTCTCGCGGCGCCCCCGCCGAACCATCTGAAATTTCTCGATGAATTCACGCTTGATTTCCTATAGGTGGATTCCAACACAAAACATCAGCCGCAGCAGTATCCGCCGCAGAAGTGGGATCGCAACGATAGCGCGTCCCACGTCGATCAGCCGGAGAATCTTCAGTGGATCGAGATCACGGTGAACCTCCAACAGTTCCATTTCTCGAACGGCCAGTTGAACCTGCGATGCAGCGCTCAGATTCCCGGTATATACTCGGCGGTGAGCGAGGTGCAGCTTGGACCCGGTCTACGCGAACCCGTGCCGGAAAGAGGTAACAATAATTTTCCGCACAGTCTCGGCGTCTTTGTTTAACGCACGGTTGTCGTCGTGCGTCTGCCCGCGACCCACACTTTCACATTCGGCGAGCCTGTCTCGTGAAAACAAGCGATTCGTAGGAATTTTTTAAAAATTACTACGGTGAACTCTAGATATATCTCGACATATTTATTTTTATTGACGTGGCGCGTAGGATATAGTGCATCGGAAAGAAATTTGACCGTGAAATTCAATTTTCAATTTTCCTTGATTCTCAAGGTCAAGGACAATTTTGCGGCAACTGTTACAAGACCAAACATTTCTTTACACCCTGTACAGAGTGTCACAAAGGTATACGTCACCTTTGATTTGTGATTCTACACCTACGATAATTGCTGGTAATTGACATAAAAAAATTTCCCGCAAAATTGACCTTGACCTTGAGGATCAAGGTCAAAGAAACAAAATTGTTCAATCGTGTTCTACCGGTCATAAGGATCAACTTCGTGAGAGAAACCATGGGTCGCATCTGAACCGTTCTCTTAACAAATGATGTTGCATTTCTTATAATTTTTGCAGCTATGGTGGCCGTGACATATAATTTCGTGACACCGTGGTACATGATAATCTAGCCTCCCCGTACAGAAAGACAAAAAGAAAAGAGAAGGGTGAATTCAAGGTAAACCCGTACCGGACACAAAAATTGGTTGGAAATCTTACAATTTATAATTTTGTCCAAGTCGCAAGGTTCAATTGTCATTATTTATTTACGATAACATTGAGCTTCAAAATCTGCAGTTTTAACCTTCAGCTTTAGTATTAAATTGTTATACATCCTTTAGCTAAGAAACCCAATATGAGAGAACAAACGTTTAGGGTACTAACGATCTGGTTAATTAATTAGAACTGTACATCCACGATTAAAAGCATTTTAATCGTGGTTTAACCGTGTTCTACCGGTCATAAGGATCAGCTTCGTGAAAGAAAAACCATGTGTCGCATCTGAACCGTTCTCTTAACAAATGATGTTGCATTTCCTATAATTTTTGCAGCTATGGTGGCCGTAACATATAATCTAGCCTCCCCGTACAGAAAGACAAAAAGAAAAGAGATGGGTGAATTCGAGGTAAACCCGTATCGGACACAAAAATGCAGACGCCGCGAGCAATTCGGTGGTGGAATTAGTCTGGCCGTGTCCGCGGCCAAAGTAATGCAAGACGCGACACTAAGCGCGCCGGGGTTATCGAGAATGCTCGACGATCCGGGGATTCTTCCCGAAATCCAGTAATTTCGCCGGCCGACGACGGAGGAGGAGTGGGGGTGGGGGTGGGGGGGCAGGCCATGGATTATCTCTGGTGTTATTAATTACGCGACAGGTACCCAGGTGGTTGCTTCCGGTTCACGTCGAAAACTAAACCACGCCGGTCCCGTATCACGGCGGGGGCAGCCATGCGTCGCCATAAGATGTCAGGCGAGCCGCGACAGGAATTCCGGCCGGTATATATACATGGGAACTAGGGGAACGATATCGCATGGGGGATGGAAAGAATGGATGGGAATGGTTAAGGTAGGCGGGGGTGCGACGAGGGGTTAATAGGGGATCGAGGGATGGGGGAGGAGAGGGTGGCTGACGGAAGGTAATAGGGGCCGAGGCTCTACCCGTGGCCGGTCAATTAAATCTCGTCGACGTCGCGTGCAGGAAGCGAGCGCAGCGTGCACCGGAGGCTTCCTTTCCGAATTCGAGTGGGTGGACCCTAACTCTCGAAATTTATTAGCCTGTGCGACCGACCGGCTAATTCCCGGCTAGGTAGTCCGAGCGTGCAACTATTACCCGCAGCGTACACCAACTGGCCGCAAGCAGGCTCGTCGAGAGGCAGGTGCGCGGACCGCCATGTCCAAACAAAACGCGGAACGATTTTTCGAATTTATGCCGACAGGATTATTGTGTATAGCGGCACACCGCCGCGGCGCCGCCGCCGGCCGGCCGGCCGGCAAACACGTCGCATAGTGGACTGGAAACCTGGTTTTTCCTTTTTCCCTGGCCAAAATTCAAGTTTCATATTTCGAAAATATTTTTCTAGACACCGATCAATTCGATATCGAGAATATTTAGCCGTTTCGCTTTTCGCTTATGAAACCCCAAAATTCCTGACGTCGCACAGTGGTCCCAATCGACGATTTAGGAGGAAGAAATACTAAAATCATTTTTTCTGTTGAGCACAATACCGTTATTTATAAATTTTCATTCTACATTGAACGAGACCATAACGAAGTCGATGCGAAATTATATACATATTGTTTTACACTTCCACTTGAAAAATTTGCAGCTCCTGTACTTTTTAGCTTATTTTCTAAATAATTTACGAGTATATGACGATTCTTGGTCATAGTCGACTGCATAACACCTAATTCCTTCGGGTGAATAACCATGTACCGCCGAGTTATACCACGCACTCTGTCTACAAAAAAAATTATTTCTCAGAAAATGGCAACTAAAGGCAAACAATTTTCGAATTTGTATCAAGTATAAGAATGTTACTATCGCCCAAAAATAGTTTCAATTAGTAACATTTAGTAACTTGGGTTCTGCACTCCACAACACGTGGAATAGCTTACAAAAGAAACGAAGACCATGTATATCAAGATGTCCCGAAGTAGAAATAATAATATGAGCCATTAAATTGAAACAAATTTTTAGTTTTATATTTACCGTCAACTGTGGAATTCATATTATTATGAATATGAAAGTATTTATAACACCAGGTAACCAGAACACACGTTTTCAGATACACTATTTCGCGACAAGCGATCGAGTAACGTAATACAATGATGCGTTGCGACGTGATATTTGCGTTCGTCATTTGTTTCATTGTTAATGAAACTAATACCAGAGGTCACTTTGTGTCTCTGTGGGATATATAGTACATAAAAAATTCACTGATACGTGTTTTTTGTTACCTTTAATTTTGAACTTTTTTCCTCCTAATTCATCGATTGGGACCACTGTGCGTCGCCCGCTCTATTTTGCTTCTGCTCCTTCTCGACTTCATTCACGTCAAATATCGCTTAAACCAAGTATAAACACGTCAGAGTGCCCATCCATCTAGCGGACAGACAAGTTAGCGCCTTGATTCCGCCGGCTAGAAGCCTGCTCTCTCTCTCTCTCTCTCTCTCTCTCTTTCTCTCTCTCTCTCTTTCTCTCTCTCTCTCTCGACTAGCATGACTGAAACAAGGCTAAACTACTGCCAAGTGGGGCTGTGATATAATGGGCATGACGAGCCCATTATAAATAAGGAGTCCTGTAATCGACACTAGAAACGTGACGGGAATGTTAACACATCTTTGTCGACGACATGTTATTGAGTCGCTGAAATGAATTTACCCTTGTGCTCTGAAAGTATCAATTTACTGACGCACCGTGGTCAACTGTACGCTATTTGTCAAACGCAATCACTAATGCAAACGTTTAAATCTGTTGCTCGCTAGCCACTCTAACGTTGATAAACAATGGATAGTGGATTCTGAATATACAGTGTTTACTCTATATATGTCCCAAATTCCTAGCCGATAAAAGTCCCAGAACTATCCCCACTACCACTGGATAGATCCCGTGAGGGGCCAAGAATTTCAAGAGACCTGGGTCTCTCCTCAATAGTATCTCCTGGCCGATACATGTCTTTGCCCAGACCCATATTTTGGACAAATATCGAGTAAACTCTGCACATCTAATACATTAAATGCCTAGTCGATAAAAGTCCCAGAACTATTCCCACTACCGCTGGGTATATCCCATGAGAGGCCAAGAAGCTCGAGAGACCTGGGTCTCATATTTTGGACATGTATCGAGTAAACTCTGCGTATCTAATACATTAAATTCCTAGCCGATAAAAGTCCCAGAACTATCCCCACTACCACTGGATAGATCCCGTGAGGGGCCAAGAATCTCAAGAGACCTGGGTTTCTCCTGAATAGTATCTCCTGGCCGATTCATGTCTTTGTCCAGATCCATGTTTTGGACAAATATCGAGTAAACACTGCGCATCTAATACATTAAATGCCTAGCCGATAAAAGTCCCAGAACTATCCCCACTACCGCTGGGTATATCCCATGAGAGGCCAAGAATCTCAAGAGACCTGGGTCTCTCCTGAATAGTATCTCCTGGCCGATTCATGTCTTTGCCCAGACCCATGTTTTGGACATGTATCGAGTAAACACTGCGCATCTAATATCTTTATGTTTAATCCAACGTCTGAGGTATTTCTATCGTTATAGCAAACTAGGGATATGCCCAGTTTGAAATTGCCGATTGTAATGAAACTCGGTATAATAAGAACTCGATATATGTCCAAAACGCGAGTCTAGCCAGGGACATATATCGGCCAGGAGATATACAGAAGCTCTAGAGTCCTCGGTTCAAGGCCCCCCACCGGATATACCCCGTGGCAGTGGGGATAGTTCTATGACAGTTACAGGCTAGGCATTTGAGACATATATAGTGTAGATCGGTTTAATAGGAATACGATTCTCGCAACAGACGGTTTAAACGAACAATGGGAACGATGCAATTTCCTTGACAAAGGGTAATGGGTCACATTGTATCGCCCGGCTAGTTACAGCGTGGCGAGTCGCAAGAAAGGGCCGTAAAATTTCGTCGAGTTTTTATCGACGAGCCGCATCGCGTGATTAAATTGAATTCTAGCGCGTGAAAGTGGAATATGATGGATGGCGTTCAACGGACAGCGGCCGCCCATCGTTTTCAAAACGGCGAAGAATTCGCTATCCTCTTACGAGGAAATAATTTCACACTGCTCATATATTAATATTCGCGACATTCGAATTGAACCGCGTTTATTACACATTCGTTTGGACGTTTGAGTGCCCCGGGTCCCATTTCGAGGAAATTCCTATATTGCACGCGATTAAAATGACGGGGATTCTTCAACTTTCAGTCAGAATATTGCATACCGTTCATTCTTTTTGAAATCTGCCTGCGCAGTTGGATTCCTTATTAAAACGTTAATTGACACGAACGTTTTCACGAAATCACAGCAATTCATTTCGTGAAACCGTGACGAAAAAAAATTCATTTTTATTATCGTGATTCCTTGGACGACCCTCTTCCGGTTCTGTCACTTGATCGATCTCTTCTTCCAGTCCTAACAAAATTGAGCTTGCGCGCGAGTATGTCATAATTAGAATTCGTTTGTCACACCTTGTTACAAAATTCTGTAATTCAGTTGTGATCGACGCGGCTGTCAACGCGTTAACAAAATATACGACTTTGTTGTCGCAGTGTTTTCCCGGTTCTGTTAGGTGTACGCAAAATGTTCAGTCTTTTGCAATCGATCATAGACTGCAGATTTCACGCGTTTATGACAAAAATGAATAGAACTAAAAACATTTTTAAAAAACACATACTTATTGTACTATTTTCAACTGATTAAAACGATTAAGGAAAGAAACAAACGTCTACTTGGGACAATTTTTGTTTTGCAGAAAAATCTGCAGAAAGATTGCAGATCTTTGTGCAAAATAATCGACAGTAAATAAGACAACATCAACAATAAAAAAGTACTTATATATCAACATCGACCTCCTCATTTTCCCCATAAACGCATGAATGTAGCTCAAGTTATGATTAAACTTCAGCTTGGCAACCCAGAAATTTTTAACTTTTTACAATGTAATCCTGTACATATTGGCGAGACAATTCCAAAAATCGAAGTTTTAAGGCGAGGAAAATCGCCGGTTCGCCCCCGTACTGACACATAGAAATTCCAATTTTCTTTTCTTTTATTCGCCAGTGTGATTTGTAGGTGTTTCTGGTGTAGGTGTAATAGGTCCTGTTCTCGTCTTAGGAGACACAATTGACGCCCGAGTGGAATTCCGGCGCGACCTTTGTTTTTCCCGAAGACGTGTACCTCTGGCAAATGGCAATCCACACTTCAAATAAGCCATGTGAACTGCTTGCGTCCCGGGCCGAGCTCCATTGTCCCAGACACACCGAGACCCAAACATGTGTTTAGACATTCCGCACGCTTGATACCGACAGGGATCATACCTCTGCCAAGCCTATCAGAAGCACTAAATCTGTTCAATTGATCAGATATACGTTGCGTATGCTCGATATGGTAGATGCTAACTTCAGCTACGTTTGGCTGACATTTCAGATACATTAGGCGTGCCAGTAGCAGCTCATAGTGGTTCATTTATAATGTTCTGTCCTCCGAAAGCGGTACTGGTGGTCACTGGAAATGTTAATATATTTCTACGAAATCTCACGTAGACCATAAGTCGGTATAATCTGTCCACAATGCTAATACAGTCTAATTACCTCCATTATGTTGCTTTCGCTTTCCACTAAACAAGTCTGGTGGCCACTACATCTTTGTGGTCTATGAAAATTCGTAATTATAACTAGACGTTCGATTTTACACGTTTACGGTGGAAATGAGTAAATCAAACACGAAACAGTAACATAAATATTTAAGGCATTCAAAAATGCTGTTGCGTTATTCCCAACCCGTTAAAATGATTAAGATACGACATAAATATCTATGTAGCCCATTTATCTTGGAATTAAATCAGACAATTTTTGTTTTGCATATAAATCCGCAGTTTAATTATAACATACATTTTCCTGTACGGTTATAACTCCATAATAGAAACGGTGAAGATACTTCTGCGGACAATTCATTCTCTCGTGCACGCGTTGCAATAAAAGCCATCTAATCCGCAGCTTGTAATTTTCAGAAAGGGTTGGAAACGAATCATTTGAATTGTCGATATTCGGTGAATTTATAACTTTTCCGTGACAATATCGTTTCCATATTTTACAAGAGGATGCACCGGCATTTACTAATAGAATATAATAGAAACGGAAGGTTGCAACAAAGAAATGATTAGTGTCGCCATCTAGCCGATCGACATGCAAAAATTGAAAAAGGATCGAGGATCGTTGACGGCGGATGCGTGGTATAAAAATCCCAGCGTTAAATCGAATTGACACTCGCGATTCGACGGGAGAGTAAATTTTTTCGAATATTTCGAAATTACGCGACAGTATTTTGCATGTGCAGCTTTAATCCATTGACTGGTATTCAATTGTGTTGTTTCGGGATAGACAATCAGCTATGCCGCGGTGAACCAGAGTTATTTGGGATAGGCAATCAACTATGCAGTGGTAAACCGAGATATCTCACGTGATACGAAGGGAAAGTACAAATGTGGGTCAATGATAGCAGAATACCACGGTATTGTGTCTCTGGTGTAATACTGAAAATCTGGAACTGCTTGTGCGCTAGCGCGGAGAACATTTTAATGGAGGTACGATTCCGGTGTGAAACAGCGAACTCGAAAAAGTTCTAACGATAGAATACACCCCGTGTCCCCAAATTAAACAATTCGTTTTTATCGCGTCGCCTCGTGCGTAATAATTGAACTACGTGAGCGCTAGTCAACAAATTTCACAATTATCCACATTATCTATGGTCGATCATTAATTTTATTTTTAAATATTAGGTATTAGCAGCGTAACAAGACTAATGTTGTTAATTATTTAAAGTCGTTGTTTTATGTATCAACACTCTTCTTTGATTCCGTTAATAATTAATAATATAGTTGTGTTGTGTCGATGATATATTGCAAGTATATTGAGGCGGACAAACAAAGCAGTATATGCAAAACTTCTATGTCTTTAACTATAGCAACTTAAAAGTTTGTCGTCTTGTAAATCGTTTTCGTAACCTCTTTGTAAAAATCAAAATTCCGACTTTTTTAATTCCGATTCCGTTAGATACAATGTTGCTGAAAAGAATCGAAGTGATCTCTATTTCGTTTTTTAAACTAAAACCTTTCTGCTAATTTACGTATCGCAATCCATTTCCGTATAATTACTGCCCAACGTTTGTTCGAAAATGTTTTTTTATCGGGCTATCGGATAAGCGTGAAATGCTACGCCCCAGGGGCAAACGCATTACGTTTCGGTTATTTTCTCCGATTCGGGCAAAAATGAGCGAATAAAATCAATTGCTATTTAAAGTATAATATGACCAGAAGTAGTATGCAAAAATTCGGAGAGATACTTTGCGGTACCTTTTTTAAAACTCGAATCGAAGTTGATAAAGATTTAACGCGAAAATTTTGGGACAAACAAGGCGCCGTCATACAGTGTTTACTTGATATATGTCCAAAACAGGGGTCTAGCCACGGACATATATCGGCCAGGAGACTTTTACCATTGTTCGATCCACGACTTTTATCGGCTAGGCATCTGGGACATATATACAGTAAACACTGTACTATCACTGTACCTGTGAAAATCAAATTAATCGAAACATTCAGCGAATAGCACGTATTTCAGAAAATATACAGTGATTTCTCTATATATGTCACCGAGGCCTCGATGATAAACGTCGCGGAATTATCCCCGTGAGGGGCCACGATGCTCGAGAGGCTTCGGACGCTAAGGACAGTAAACATAACTTTACTTGATACATGACACTGGCGTGTTGTTGACATATATCGAGAATTCGGGACCCCGACAAAACTCGGAATTTGGTATTCGATTTACGCTTCAGTTTGAACAGTAAATTCATAAATTTAGTTAAAATTATGTGTAGTATTACAAACAACATTATATCGTTAATATTCGTCGAGACCCTTTTTCTCGGATTCCATACTTCGAAAATTGGAATTTTCTGCATTGTCCCGGACAATATGCGTCGTTCGGAGGGGTTCCGTCACGAATTCAATGGAATCGGAATTAGATTGCCGTACAAAGAAATGAAGTCATCCTGGGAGAATTTGACCGTGGATCGAGCACATGCTATCAAGATTTGTCCCTCCGAATTTCGCCTGGTCGGCGGCCCCGCGAAAAATCGTGCGTGCTCGCAGAAGTTCGAGGGACGAGCAACAGTGAAATTCTCTCTCTCTCTCTCTCTCTCTCTCTCTCTCTCTCTCTCGGTTCTGCATCTTCTTTCCCGATAGAATGAAGGGGTACGTAAGATTCGGTCTCGTTGAGAAACTTGTTCCGTGGAAAATGTCGACTGTAGGGTTCTCGCCCGCCCGTTACGAAAGTTCGGCTCCTCGTCTAGCCCGGTTTCTCTCTTGACCCGTTTAAAACCCATCTCGCCCATTCCCATCGTCTTGCTTTCTGTCTTTCTCGCGTGCCTCCGACCCCCGGGCAGCAGGCGGCCTTCGTTCCCTCTGGCTGCGCGAATCTCTTCCGGATTCCCTGGACACTGATCCCACGTGTGTAACGACCAACTAAAAGGGGGAACCGAAACGTTCGAATGTCTTCGAATCTGTTTCTACCGGTCGGCGGAGTTCCGCGATAAATCGTTAATGTTCCTCGGATCGACGGAAATGTATACAAACGCGTCCAGCATCGCCAGTAATTCTTCCACGTCCTTATCGGACACCTGATTTTATCGAACAGCTCAAAGTGTTCATTAGATTTCTTGTAATGCTTTTCTTTCTATTAACCCCCGAAATCTTAAGCTTCGAGCCGTCACACACTGGCTCAGACCGAAGAATGTCCATTTGATAAAAAAGCAACTTGCTCAAATCGATGCTTATTAGAAATTATATTAGACATTTATTAGAACAAGCATTGAAAAATATACACTTTACGAGTCCTATTTGTCACCGAAAAAATGACAGCCTTTACTCGATATATGTCCAAAACACGGGTCTAACTAAGAACATGTATCGGACAGGAGATTCCATTCTCCTGGAGATACTATTCTTTGAACGACAACCACGAATGTTTTGTATCTGCATTATGGCTAAAAAAAGAACAGGTAAATAAAAAATGTCCAAACATCCAAACAAACGCTTAAATATGTGTTAACGATAATTGTCATTTTCTCCTGTGTCAAAAAAAAATATTCGAGTTGATTAGGGACGCAATTTAACACTGGTTACCTCGGGCGTCTGACCATTGCTAGTTTCCTCCACTTAATACTGGTTAGCGTGGATTACTGACTTGCCATAGTAAATATGTATACGTTTGTTAGTAGATATAATACGAGCTCTAGGCAGACGGTACAACCAAGCTTGAAATTACAAATGGCTGACAAATTTTTAGTATTAATTCGTTCGAAAATAGCAATTTTTATCGAAGGATACTACTGCACATTTTCTACTTGTTTCTCCGGGCTCGGAATTTTACCATCAACTTGATCTCGTTTCGTAAGTAATGTATGGTTAATGCATTATTTACTATCTTTTAGATGATTCATCTACGTGCTTATGGAAAAAATCTCGCTTCTGTAGTCAGGAATAGTGGAAGATTAATTACAAGTCTTTAAAGCAAATATTTCACGCGTCGAGAGTAATCTGATGGTATAAATTTGAAAGAGTACCATGAATAATTACTACCTACGGTTAACTACCTACGAGAACAGATCCTAGACCATTTTTAGAGCAATCTATCTTTCGGTAACGAGTGAGGATACTTGATTCCTAATTACAGTGCTTCGTTTGCGGCCGGGGTTAAAAATACACTTCGGAAGGTACGTCTCCTTAAATTCATAATAATCTCAAACATTTCAAGATCATTGCCGGCAAACCTAATGCAACGCGTTCTAGAATGCTGAGAAGAAAACTACAAAAATTGATATGTTTTAAATGAAATATGAATCACACGATAAAACCAAAAATTACGACATATAGAATAAAGAAAAAAAGCAGTATTGGACAGTATGCGAAGTCATCGGCAGAAGGTCTGTTACAATGTAAATGTAACTGACATTAAGCTGTCCATATTGAATTGTAAGATTTTATTTGAATCCACTTTTTAAAAATTTGCCTACAAAAATAGAAAATTGCACAAATATCCGCACTCTAATAATGACAACGGACTGCTTTTGCATTCTGCAAACGACTAACAATTACAACTTACATTTTCGTCGAACTCGATTCAACAAAAATCAGTTGCCGATCGTCCTTTACAAATCACTAACAAAAAAAAAAAACAGGAGAGAAAAAAGTCGATTATTCGATGATCAAAAGCGGAGAACCGCTTCGACAGACAAAATTCGTTCTTTGATTCTCGATATTATGCGGCGGCTTGGTCGTTCCGTGTGACAATATTTGAATAGGTTCGATAGATGATTCAAAAGCCATTCCCGTGAATCCCTGTTTTTCCTTCATCTCGCCGGGTAATAAGACTAAGACGTGGCGGAATACTAAAGCTGTAATAAAATTTCCGGGACGGCGCGGCGGGGACGGAAAAGTCTCTCGCAAGGGACACCATTAAACGGAACGCCAATAGATTTTCCGTCCCGCGTTCTTTGTTCGTTCAGCCGAGGGAAAAGTCAATTTCGTAAAAACAATTCTGTCGACCACGGGCCAGGGAGTAATATGTACGAATCAACGGAGCCCGGCAGCGGCAGCAGCAGCCTGCGAAAGACTTGGTGTGAACGAAATGAAATTACCACGAGCGCGGAAACCGAAAGAATTCCTGAAACGTCGGTGCCACGGGTCTCTGATGGGAAAGGGACCAAAACGAAGGAGCGCGCGCGACGGGTTTCGAATTAGTTGAGAGCCACACTATTTTTCGATGTATCAATCCGCCGGCCTCGTCCCGGATATATCTTTTTACGAAACCGTCTCCAAGATCCTTTCTCTGCTCCACACCGATCATCGCCGCGGTCTTTTCATCTTGACGGGTCACGTGATCGTTGAAAATTAAAACCGAACCTAGCAAATAAATATTAAAAGTTCGGTGCCTCTTTATTCCGCCGGTCGTGTAACTACAATTTAAATGTACACAGTGTTTACTCTAAGTAAACAGTGATTTCTCTATATATGTCGCCAAGGCCTGGATGATAAACGTCACTGAATTATCCCCAGTACCGCGGGGTATATCCCGTGAGGGGCCACGAAGCTCGAGAGGCCTCGGTAAATATAACACGGCTCGGGGTATGTCTCCTGGACGATATATGTCGCTGTCAAGACCCGTGTTGTTGACATATATCGAGAATTCACTGTATTGATCGAGCCACCGAGGAGATTCACTGTCCTGCTCTACGTTCGACAGTGTAACAAAGAATAGTATCTCCTGGACGATATTTGTCACTGGGCAGACCCATGTTTTGGACATACATCGTGTAGATATGTACATACATAGTGTGCATTGAAATATTGATCGAGGCGTCGAGGAAGAAATAATTTCAGATTGCTCGCGGTATGGATCGGATTGTTGATACGAAACGCATAAAAATTGTAGCAAAAATATCGGTTTAAATAACAAACAGCCGTTTCAAGTAGGCGGAGGATGGAAGTGGAGATCGCGGACAGATTATCTTGCGCGAAAATAACCGAGCGAGAAACGGCACCGGCGAAAGTTGGGAAAACATGATTCGCGGGACGATGGAAACGGCATGTAACGTCTATGGGTTTTCAGTAAGAGCTTTTGCAGTGGAACTCAAGTGACCGTGCCACTCCGAGGAGTCCATGTAGCTTAAGCTGCGGGGAAATCTGGAGAGTTCTTGATATAAAAACTCTCCAGACAAACTTCACGAGTCGGCATTCTAAAGCTCTCCCTGACACGAGTCCTCCAAAGTTTTACAGAAACGATTTACATAGAATATACATAAGGGCAAAGGACGCGGTCATTGTTGCGCGTAGTCGCGCGTGTCTCCGTGTTTCCGCGTTGCTCTTCAGGAGCCACGAAAATTCGCCGAGATACCGAACTTGCGAAAAAGCTTAATCCGCGACCGGTGATCGCATAACTTCGCGAATTACAGGGGATTAAGCTGGAGATTTTCGGAACGGAGAAAACTTGCGTTTTTCGGCGCCGACTTGGAGGAGTGGGGGGCACTGTACAGACCCAAACATCTATTACAGTCTTCCCTCCGAGAGTGACCAATCGACTACGGGTTTTGTGCATTTATGAGAACAACGATTTGCTGTGATTCAAAACAATAGAAACATTGAAAGAATTTAAGAACGTCAACGTGTTGTCTTCAGCTTGTTTTTAAGAAGTTTTTCCAGAATATTACTATTGAACATATGGGACTAGACTCCGTTCGAGTGTGAGTGTGCTGCCACACTCGCACAACGTTAGGCGTGCATGTAAGTATAGGAGAATTTCAAGGGTTCGGATCTTAGGTTCTCCGCCTTCGTGACGCGAAGATGGGGCTTTTAAGTAGTTTTAATTACCCGCTCGATGAAAGATCAATCGAGAGGGACTTGATCTTCCAGAAGTCCTACTTCACACTTCGTTCACTCGAGCTCAGTCTACACCCTGAAATTTCCCGAAAGCCACGAAGTCAAATCAAAAAGATTTTAAAATTTTAAGATGCGAAAAAACGATCTCCAAAAATCGTTGTATTTCACGTCGCGTTTTGAACATGCTCTCTACGGAATTTCGATGTTTGTTCGAACGAGGTTCGGTCACTTCCGGTTGGAAAACTGTACAGTATTATTTCCGTAACTGTCGCCAAGGTCTCTACCGTAACTGTCCGAATGTCATCCCCACCACTGGGGAGAACCCCTTGGGAACCAGTCAAGCGATAAACGCGATTGCATCTTTTCTAATTGTTGATCTTTTCTATGAAACTTTTTACCATCGCTCTTTTTACGTTCGTCTCGTTTAACTGTCGCTCGGCAGACCCGCCTTTGCGACAGTTACGGAGATATTAGTGTATCTCGCTCCGTATTCACTTTGCAGTTTTCCATTCGAGCAAATTCCGCTCGCTCCCGTTTAAAATAGTCTCGCAGAGCGCTGACAGAATTTTAATGGAAACTTTGCGAGGCCGAATAACTTTTCGAAAATAGGTAATTCGACTGCCGGACCAGCCACGGAACAGCCGGGCCCGGCTCCTGGCAGCTTCCTGTTTCACGAAATTCGCGGACCGTCCGAAATTTTCGATCGTTTCGCGACGCGATGGAGAATAAGGCAATTGTTCGCATATCGATGAATTTTAATTCCGATATTATTTAGTCTAGCGATCTTTTATACATAATGATATTCGTGAATCGCGTGTTTTTCGCGGGACATAAGAAACGCAAATGCAGCTTTTCGATTGCAGGGGACAATTGAAATGCTCCTCTTATCGTGCATGCACCGCACAGTTCGCGTGCCTGATTTTTAGACGATTTTGATACATTTCAAAAAGGCGGTCTCTCTGTTCAACAACGTGGTCCACAATTTACCAAATATTGATTGAAAATTATTTATTCCAGCAATATGTAGCATTCACCGTTCCGAATTCTCGGCAAATTTGCTAACGGAAATTAGATATATCCGCATTGTCTGCAGTCCCGAATAATCCTTGCGAAAATAATGGCACTGTCGGCATTTCAGGTGGTTCAATAATAAGCATTGATTGCAGCGCGATCAAAATTAACTGGTCGCTTTACTAAACCTGACAGCCTCACTATGCATTCCCACCATAACATTCTCTCTACTTGCTATCCTCATCGTAACATTATCTATACGCAACAACCAGAACATAGTTCTATGCACATATTATCTCTCGCTTTCCAAAACAATCAGACAAACGCCAATTACGATCTATGTGCATCGGGCAGGGCCTATAACTTTGGACCAATACACCTAAACGTCGAAAATAGACTTGGACAAATTGAGTATTCCGTACGAACGACATATATCGGCTAGGAGATACTATTCTTCGATCCGCGGTCCTGGTCGCCGAGGAGTGTAAATACGTTCGTCCTACAATTTATTAGTCAAAGTCGCACTGCGACTATTGAGCGTGTGCTTTGCGCCGTGTCACAACTATCTGCTAATCAACAAACAATCGAAAGATACTTTTCCGACCAAAATTACCTGCCGAACTGAGCCGAATAAAAAATATTTTAAAACCAAAAATAAGTGACAAGAACCTCCCGAAGAAAATTCCAGAAACTCTTGCCCGCACCCCGTATTTCTCGAAGTTACGTTCTCTTTTTTCAAACCGACATGTACCGTCTAATTAACTTTCTTTCACGACAGGACTAATAAGTAACAGCGATTCCGCGAAGCGTAAACGGTTCCTTTAATCGGACTCAATAGAAGCAATTCCCGACGAATTACTACATCTTCGATCTGCTGCTCGGCAATAAAATTGGACGGTCAGTCGTCGATCTATCACGAAAACATCACGCTAATAGAGGATCGGCCGCCCGTCCTTCAGGGAGGAATGCCACGATTGCTCCGACGCGACGATGCGTCTAATCGAGGAAATTCCTATACAGGGTGTTCGGCTACAGATGGTAGAAAATTTTAGGGGCGATTCCCCATCGCAATACAAGACGAAAATAAAGAGTAAAAAAATTTCTATTTCGGCTTCGTTCGTCAGTTACAGCTTCCTTTCGATATAAGACACAAAATCGTCTTCTTCTTTTGAAGTTGTTCGCGTGACATCGCTTAGTGACAGAAAGGAAGGGTATGTTCTGTCCTGTTCCATGGAAACACACAGTGGTTACTCGATAATTGTCAAAAACACGGGCCAGCGACATATATCGTCCAGGAGGTACTATTCTTTGATCCATGCCGGACGTATTGTAGAAAAGGACATCGAAGCTCTAGAAGCGACTAGACTCAACCTAAAATTTTCTCCCAACTGTAGTCGAACGCCCTGTACAGTCTTTACTCGATATATGTCCCAAATGCTTAGCCGAGAAAAGTCGCAGAACTATCTCCACTGCCGCGGAATATACTCGGTAAAGGGCCAGGAAACTCGAGAGTCCTCGGTCAAAGAATAATATCTCCTGTCCGATATATGTCAGTGGCTGGATCCGTGTGTTGGACATACATCAAATAACCACTGTATATACATTTTCCCGGAGCCCCGGCGAGAATTCGTTCTTGCTCGATCGGCTTCGTAAAACTAAATCGATATCGGCGTCGTGATCGGTCAACGTAATCGACGCGGACACACTTCCGATAATCACGGCGCTAAGCGTGCCCGCCGATCAATCACCGGATTCCGTAGCGCGCCGTTCGCCGAGTGCACCGTTCGGAGGAATGGCTCCGAGGATGGTTCGCGGTCCTCGTGCACCATGCACCGAGGATATTTCCCTATCTGACTGCACGCGGCTGTCCCGAATAGCTGTGTGTTCCACTGCGCGAACCCGTGCAGCCGATAAGCGACGTCGCTCGATGCCATCGTCGAGAACGATGTCGGTCGACTGGCCGAGAGAGACTCTCCGGCCATCCCCGGAGTTTCCTTCGCGGAGTAGTTTACCACCGGCACGGGGTCGGACACCGAATAATCAGGTATGCAAAGGTCTGATAACGGGTGCCATTCGTCGAGCGATTCGAGATGCTCGATGCATCTCTGCAGGTCTTGACGCGCGAACGCCCGACCCGTGACCCAACTGTTTCGACCCGGTGCACGCCGGGCCATTTTTGCTTCTGCGAAATCTCCGTCAAGCTCGAAATCGATGAAATTAATGAGATTCGTTAAAAACTGTCAGTAGAACAAGCATTTGGAAACAATCAAAACGAAGTAATGGACTATAGGAATCGTCTGACCATGGCTGACCAATTCTACTTCCTGCATATACTATAGCACGCAAGCCCAACGGACCGTCAAAGTCATTTTTCTCGAAAAGGAAGTGTTAAACCAAAAAATTACTCATTCTTTTCTATTCATATCGACCCGTGACCCAACTGTTTCGACCCGGTGCACGCCGGGCCATTTTTGCTTTCGCGAAATCTCCGTCAAACTCGAAATCGACGAAATTAATGAGATTCGTTAAAAACTGTCAGTAGAACAAGCATTTGGAAACAATCAAAACGAAGTAATGGACTGTAGGAATCGTCTGACGTGTCTGATCATGGCTGACCAATTCTACTTCCTGCATATACTATAGCACGCAAGCTCAACGAACCGTCAAACTCATTTTTCTCGAAAACGAAGTGTTAAACCAAAAAATAATTACGCTTTCTTTTTTATTCATATCGACCCGTGACCCAACCGTTTCGACCCGGTGCACGCCGGGCCATTTTTGCTTTCGCGAAATCTCCGTCAAACTCGAAATCGACGAAATTAATGAGATTCGTTAAAAACTGTCAGTAGAACAAGCATTTGGAAACAATCAAAACGAAGTAATGGACTATAGGAATCGTCTGACGTGTCTGATCATGGCTGACCAATTCTACTTCCTGCATATACTATAGCACGCAAGCCCAACGGACCGTCAAACTCATTTTTCTCGAAAACGAAGTGTTAAACCAAAAAATAATTACGCTTTCTTTTTTATTCATATCGACCCGTGACCCAACCGTTTCGACCCGGTGCACGCCGGGCCATTTTTGCTTTCGCGAAATCTCCGTCAAACTCGAAATCGACGAAATTAATGAGATTCGTTAAAAACTGTCAGTAGAACAAGCATTTGGAAACAATCAAAACGAAGTAATGGACTATAGGAATCGTCTGACGTGTCTGATCATGGCCGGCCAATTCTACTTCCTGCATATACTATAGCACGCAAGCCCAACGGACCTCCAAACGCATTTTCCTCGAAAACGAAGTGTTAAACCAAAAAAAATTACTCTTTCTTTTCGATTTATATTTTCATATAGATTCATATAGACAAGAAAATGTTTCTTAAAATTTCGTAGTACCTTAAATTTTTGAAGCACCTTATTTATCGAGGCAATGCTTTAACAGTAAACATTGCAATCCGTTGTATAACAGAGTCATTATGATTTGGGTATTTAAAAGGATTTTCGTGTATGTGGGTGGTAAAGTTTCAGATTAGGGACTACACTTTACTGTCTAGAACCGGGAGAAATTCGATTAGGATTTAAGGAGATTAGGCTATCGGCGGAAAACTAGTAGAGTAACGTTGTACGAGTAGTTGGACACCACTTAGAATTTGAGAATGTTATAGGTGCGCTATGATTTAGGTGTCTTGTTCGCGAGATATGTTCAAGGAAGTTCTAAGGGTATAATTGAAAAGAAAAAAGGGTTATAAATCTGATTAGGCGTGTGAGGTGATAATACAAAGCTGTGGATATGACATTGTGGCTCTTTTATTAGTTGATCCTTCGTGTGAGAGTGACGATGCGATTATGAGGTGGGTGGAGCGTAATCATTGCATTATGGCTGCCGGACCGAGGGGTAAACTTATCATCGAACTTCGTTTGTCGAAAATTAGATACATTACGCTGCTGATACTCTACTGTAATTTTCACACTCCACACAAACAGAATGCAACTCTGATAGTATTTGGTCTTTAATATGTCTGTAAATAATATATGTCGAGCATTTCATTTTCACTCTAGATAAGAGGAAGACATTTAATGATATTCATAAATTGGTATTGTATTTAAAAAATACGTCACGTCTCACGAACTAATTAAAATTTTAATGTACACGTCGAGGAAACGTGTCACGTACATCGCATGCAAAATATAATAATAATCTAATATAACAATATCTAAGTAAAGTGCAACTTCGAACGTAATCTCGCGTAAAGTGAATTTTACTCGCGACCAAAGGGCAGCTAATTACATGGTAAACAATTAAAAAATTAATTCGCAATTTATCGACGGTGTACAACTTCATCTAAAATAATCTGACAAGCAAAACCGCGAATAAAAACGACTAATAACCCGTCCGGCCACACCCTGTACAAATTTGAGAAAAATGGGGTTATAGAGAGCTAACCTTTTCCACTGAAATGCCGAGCATAATTTCTCATGAACTTTCTATGCCAGGCAACTAATGACGTAGTCGTTGAAACCCATCGAAGAATGAAGCGTCTAATAGCAATTAGTTATACGAATTTAACAAAGTTGGAAGCGTCTATGTTGACCACTATAAAGCACAGAGACATTATCGTCTGTGAATAAATTACAGTGCAAAGGACCAAGAAGATTTTCACGGTTCTACGGTTACGTACAAGAAAGGAAGCAAATACTGCATGAATTAGATACACGCATACTTGGAAATACGCTGTATAGATCATGGAACATTTGAATAATGGAGCAGTCGGATAACGAATGCCTCAGTCGCAGAAATTCTACTGTGTCTGACTATATGCAGAATGTTCTACTGTATCTCTAGATACAAAGACATTCCATTGTATCTGTCGATATAAAGACGTTCTACTGCATCCGCATGTGTGCAGACACTTTACTGTATCTCTATACTTAATTTAGTTAACCTTCCAACTGAGTGGCTTTTCAATAATAAATATTTAAACACGCGCAACGTATTAAAATTGGCCAGGATCAACGTAAGTATGGATATTATGACACAGTAAAATGAAAGAATTAATTGTTCAATTTAAAAGAAGACGAAAAGTAATTGACGGCTGATACGGTAACTAATAGCGATTGAAAGGTTAACATAAACAGTAGGATATTTATGTAAATTTTGGTCAATTTTTGGTTCACGTCGTTGATGCTAAAAGGGGCCACAGAATGGAGATAACAATCTCGCAACTTGAAAACGTGAATCACCAAAAGAAAAATTGGCAGAAAACGGTGTCTACTCGATGTATGTCCAAAAAACGGGTCCGGCCAGGGACAAGGATCGAACATTGTCGACAAATTCCGAAACAGCTCGGTGTTCGAAACCGTCGAGCTAATGGTACAAGTAAACGACATGGTTGCCATTGGTGCATCGTTGATCCAAAGGCAGGGAAGATGTTTAGCTCGCAGTCAATCCGGGAACATCTCCGGAATCTGCGGTTAGGTGTTCGGAGTGACAGTTCGATGAACTCGGTTTTAACAATGTAGTTGGGAGAAAGGATTAGTCGTGGCAAGTTTGACGCGTCATCAAGCCGTGTGCATAGCCAGGCGCGCGCTGATGCTCCCGATGATACCGTAAGCCTGAATTCTCTGCATCGATTGCAGGCGGCGTCTGTCGACGTCGGCTTCGTGTCGGATACGTGCTTTTCGTATGCCACTGTAGCCGCCGTAATCGATAACGCACGCCGGTCCCGCGACTCGGATTAAAATTCACCAATTATTACACCGTGCAGGTGTACGCGGGGTATCGATCCGCGTTCTATAATCTCATCAGACCCCGAAGTCTCGATCTGATAGGCGCGCACGGTGCTGTTATGTTACCGGCACAGTCACGATCCGAAGTTAGGCGAAACGGATCCTTTTAACGGGAACAAACCGCGCGGTGAACGTTGCCGAACGGAAACGTTGGGAACCGGAGTGGGATGCCTAACGATCCTTGCGGTGCCTCGTTTATTACGCTGTTTTATTTGATCGCGAGTTATGCGCTCACTTAGGGCGATCCAGTTATACGCTTAATCGACCTGGCGATACAAAATGGAATATGTAAATACGGGAATGATAAATGATAATGTATGCTAAAAGCGATTTGAGGAAGCCCGCCGCGATGATGTTTGTTAAAATTGATCCACCGCTGATGATTAAATCGCGTTTTCACTGATCACCGGGATCTTTAACCACTCACTGAGACACGAACAGCCACTTGCACAGACTGACGACCTTGTGTTGAAACATTTACATAAAAACCTTGCTTTTTATGGATTTTTATATTGCAACGAACATTTAGCAACGCTGTGGTAATACTATTTGCCACGTGGATGAGGAATATAGTCTTCGTGTTTCGGATATGATTATTTGATCACCCACTGTGAATTTGGACGAACGTTATTGTCGAAGCAAAAGCCAAAATCGCCAAAATGAATGACCCCACCACGGTCCTCAAATGATCGAAATTCATAGCATTAGCTACATTAATGTCTCGATCTACGATATATGTCGCGAAAAAGATTGTGCCACGTTTGGTATCATTTTAATCAGAAAAATGTCACAAACGTGCCAGTAATAGTTTCATACAGAACTAATGAGAAACTGAATAATTTCATCATTGTACACAAGGTGTCCGAAAAATTTTGTACCTCCTCTTGTACCTCAGCAGACAAAGCGTCTATACACGGTGTCCCAAAAACGTACTTCCTTGAAAAGGGCGATTCCTGATGTAATTTGAAATAACTTTGTCCTTTACGGAAAATATTCTCCACGGCTTTGTGAAGGAGTTATTAACAAAAAATGCAAGGACCAATCAGAGCGCTGCTACAGCGGAATGGCCACGCCCCGGCGACAGGTCTCACTGAGTGTAACGCTGCCATTGGCCTATCAGGAATCCGTCCGCAGTGCTCTGATAGGTCCTTGCTTTTTCGTGAATAATTCCTTAACAGGGTCGCGGAGAATATTTTCGTAAAGGAGAAAGTTACTTCGGATTACCTGAGGAATCGCCCTTTTCAAGGACAACGTTTCTGGGGCACCCTGTGCAGATGCTTTGTCCGCTCGTCATCCATGTGTAACAGCTAGAGATCAGAGCGTAGGCATCTGTATGCGATATAAGCGACGTTTCGGTCCGGAAGTTTTCGTACGTCGAGACATAACGGTATTCGGTTTCCAATCTCGGTAATGATCAGCCCCGACGACAGCGTCCGCGGCACGAAGACAAACCGAAGCCCTCGGGACAAGGTAATAATGTACGGTAACGTGTCTATGTTGCAGTGACCTCCGAAAACGGAAGCGAGGCTTCTACGGCCGCCTATTTGACGATGCTGATGCTGTGTATGCTGCAGCTGCTTCTGAGATAGTCGTGGCACGCCTGAGGTCACAGGAAAGGGAGCTCATGGGCGTCGCACGATAAACAGCGCACTAGTCAAAAGCCGGAGCAGGGGTGTAACTGGGCAGTACAAGGGTCAGCGGGGAGGTCTGCCGGCGCGAAAACTACTACTAATCTTGTTGCGAATCGGCATTGAGTATTACGTGTGTTTTTTAGCGTACACTAAAGAAAACCCCCGAAAGAAAAACGAGAAAAAAAAAAGAGAAAACAGTAAAATGGTTCAGTTCGTTCGTCACGGAAACAACCGAACACCAACCCCCCGTCGCCTTGCGTCCTCGATCACGATGTTCGCGGCGTCCGCCCAGGATCGGGACGCAGGATATCGGTTTATTGGCTATACGTATACACACTTACCACGCTCCAGCGGCGTCTAAACGTTCGGGGCGTCGTTAATGAACACCGCGCGCGGACAGGTTTACGGTCCGTGATACGCGCGACCTGCTCCCGGTACAGAGGCAATTAGCCGCGTTTGATTGCTGTATCACAATGCTCAAGCGATTTCGCGTCTGGTAAGTAAAACGAACAAACGGCTGGTCGTTCGAGAACGGGTGGAACGGACACCGAAGTCGGACCCCACGCATGCCTGCCGCGGCTACGTACGCATCGTGATGAGACGAGAAGAAGATCCCCGGCTGACGTGCGATCACGTATTGGTTCAGAGTGGAAGGGGCGCGACTCGTTTCTCAAGCATTTTCGGCTAGAGAGCCGAAATATTGGCTAAAACGGTCACACATACTGTGTAGCGTGTGACGTCAAAGCCTAAAAATTGGGACTACGGGAGCTTGTGAGGTGGGGATAGACACGGACCTAACGGTAAGACCGACCTCTTGCCCCTGTGACGTCACGGGGCTCTTCTCATTTCACCACGATACGTACTGTGTACGCGCCTCGCAAGAAGTCCCGCGAAAGGAATGCGGGGCTGATTGGTCAGAGTGGAAGGCCTCTAGCTGCTCTATTGGCTAAAGCGGTTGCACATACTATGTAGCGTGTGACGTCAGAGCCTAAGCGTTGGAGTACTGGAGCGTCAACGGTGGGGATAGGCGGAGTGCCGGCGCGCGAGACTTCTTGCGAGGCACGAACAGTACCAGCCTCCGTAGATCATCGATCCCCGTTGCGTGTAGTCCCCCTGTGGATCTGTGCGCTGGAATTGTTGGCGAACAACTTCGAAAAGACGCGACCACACACGATCTGATCGACAGATCGGGACGCAAGGTCCCGAAACGATCGGGGGACGTGTTCCGCAACTTCGGCCAGCGTCCTTCTTGATGTCCTGGCGACGTGCAGGGGTCTGTCGGACGTCTCGGATGTCCCGCCACCGTTCCAGGCGAAGATGCGTGTCACGGCGCGCTCTATATCCGCTCGGCCATTGTTCGCGAGCCAGGCCGAGACGACCGCGGATCGATTCCACGCGATTTCGATGCGTAGCAGCTAGTCAAGAGACGCGCGCCGGATTTCGAACTTCTCTTTGCCCTCGTCTTGTGCCCCACGTAGTCGAGGAGTATTGCCTATTGCTTCGTTGCAACGACGCTTCACCGGAACGAGTACAGCGAGCAACTCTGATACTTGGACACCATGGAATTTTTACCTTGCCGCTGGTCCTGTCACCGAGATACCGGTCAGCCATTACACCATTTCGAAAACACCATGATGGGTCCGTGGTAGTTCGTAGTCATCCCAAAGGCTAAACTTTCTAAAACCGGTCGAACCCGATTGGGCTGTAATTTAGCCAATAGCTCCATTTTGCGTGAAAACAATGTTTGCCAGAAAGATCTTTGACGACTCGAAAGTTGAAGCTCAGAATTTTGAAAAGAATGTCTTACCATTTTACTGTCACTCCCTGTAATTTTGAAAACTTTTAAGCTTCAATTTGGTTCAATTTCTGCATAGAGCTTTGTTCCACATAGAAGCAATGTTTGCGAAAACGATTTTTGATTATTCGGGTTAGGATCCAAAATTTAGCAAAGAATGTGTTATTACGGTAGTGTCAGTCCCTACCTTACCGACAGATCTAACGTAATCCAAGCCTGCAACCTCGGTCATTGTAAATTCTGTCACCTGAGGGACAGACAGAAGGGTTCTACATTCGGGATGCTCAAACACGGTGGTTTTGTTTCTTTGGAAAAGAATTTTTTCCGCCAAGAATCCTTCTCGCGAACATTTTTTTAAATGCGAAATAAAACTATCTGCGAAATCCCAGCTCAATCCGGTCCGGCCGGTTTTCGGAGGTTTCACTCGAAAAATTGCAATGCGACGAGGTAAAAATTTCGTCACGTGTTCGAATATGAAAGTTACTCGCTGCAGCTACTCGCGGGAGACAAGAGAACGCGTGCTTTTACTCGTCAGTCACGACGCGAATAATTCGCAACGCATTCCTTTCCCCGGCGACCTGTAATTACCGATAGCAGTTTGATAAGACCCGGTTAGGTTTAATTCAGTTCGACGAGCGGTTCTACTTAAGTTCTTATTGCCCGACCCACGCCACGCGGCGATTCGTGTGTCTATTGTAATAATTTTCTAATGGTCGGGCTTCGCGAATTTCTGTGTAAGCGAGTTCGACCGAGACGAACTCCGTTGCAATATTTTGCGTAGCTTAAGGATCGCGTGTGTACAGCGACTACTGTTAATGTTCGGACACTCATTCAAAGAGATCTACTTTTTCAACCACTTAGATTCGTAGCTTTATTCTTCAAGGGGTTCGCAAAGATTTTTAAAGAATTTTATTGATCGTACTAGACTGCGGATTTCATGCGTTCAAAAATTTTTAGATGACACACAACCTTAACACGTTGTATGCCATCGGTGACTATTGAACTGCTTATAAACGATTACTGCTACTGAATATCAATTTGTTGGAATTAAGTAGACTATAGTGTAAAGTGAATTTAAAAATATCGCTGTACAGTGCTTTCTCGATATATGTCCACAACACGGGTCTAGCCACTGACATACATCGGCCAGGAGATATTCCTTGATCCACGCGACCTCACACTCCTCGGCGAAAGAGGTCACGGAGTATACCCTGTGGTAGTGGGGAAAGTTCTGAGACTTTTATCGCCTAGATATTTGGGACATATACCGAGTAAAGACTGTATTGCTCTCGACTTATTAAAATTATTAAAGAAGGAAAATTGGTTATATTTGGCTCCTGTTACTGGGAATTGACGCAGAAAATCTTTGTTTTATAAAGATCTGCAGTCTATTGATCACACTTCAATTTTTTGTTTCTCTCCTTTATTTTTTTTTTTTTTTTTTTTTAATTAAAATATTGTCGAATATCAGGAAAGTACGAATGTTTTTCAGCTTTCATGGAAATTTTATAATACTCGTTATGGACAGATGAGAGGTTAGGATTGGGTCAAACTACTCGAGTATTTTGGAGAATTTGGGAATACTCATTTTGTAAAAATAGCAATTGGTCGAAGTCACGAAAGAAATACTATCTAGGCCTTATTGGACGTAGGAAAAAGCGAGACATCGAAAGACCTATCGAAATCTTTAGTGATACTGCCTAAAAATCAATAATAAACCTTTAAGAAAACTGCCATTTACACTATCTTTAATTATTTATAGTACGTAGCGGCGTTGATCGATTTCGGTGAAATTTTCGAAACGCACTTTTTAAAATTTCGATACACAGCCAGATAAAAGAAAAGTTGTAGAATTGACCAAGAACACTTCTCTCGCACCTCATCCACTAATCTGATCCTACATTCTCGATAATATCCAAGTCATCTAGTTCAACTTTAGAAAAGTTATTCTCTTTTTAGGAATGTCCGAATATTACTGGGAGTCACTGTATGTGTCTACGGTGCCTCACACTCAAAATTATCTGTCCTGTTTTTTTTTTATCGTTTTCGAGGGTGAAAAATGCAATATTACGTATGTACAGTTAGTTTTATTTGTCGATGAGGGACTTAACGTACTGTATCTATAACAACGTATGACTAAAGCAACTTTGTTTACGGTAAATTCCATACAACTATTTTACTATTAACAAAGTTTCCGTGCAATCATTGACGTCGTTGTTTAACTCTAGTACAAGAAATTTGTTGACGTTCTAGCTGTGTATTTAAAGTTAAAAAATTAGTACTATTTACCAGCTTCAATTGCAGAAATAATTTTTACAGATTCTAAGTTATTACATCAATTTTTATTATAAAAATTGCATATATATATATATATGAACTATATGTATATATATTTTTAGTACAATTAATTATAGTCGCATTGCATGATTTGAGCAAATTTAAGTGATAGAATGATCGTGAAATAAAAATTCGTATTTTGAGAATTCGTGAACAGGAAAATACAGGTTTAGGAGAACGTTGGCAATCCTAAATTTAGATAATAAACGTAAACTCTAATGTTAAACGTAATTATCGTCTACATGTGATATCTAACAATATACATATACTATCAAAAATTGGGAAGTGCGAGAAAATCGTAGCGAACGAAGAAAGTAGCAGATAATTTACAGTGTGAGTAACTGTACATACATATTTTCTCTTAATCGTTCCTCGTTACCTAATCGTTTGTTGACTGCACGTGTATAATTATTTAGAATATAATAACTACCATAAATCTAAACGATAACACTTCGAGCACCGTTGAATCGACTCCATCCGTTCGATTCGATAACCGACGAGCCACGCGACTAAATTCTCAAACCACATGTTCAATCGGTTACTCAACGAAAAAAAAAAAAAATCCCAAGACCATCATCGGCGTCGTTAAACGAGCTCGTTCGATCATCCGCGGACAATTTTCTTTGATGACGACCGTGACGGAAATAATAACGAATAGTAACCTTACGTGAATAGCTGCCACGAAGTTAGGAATAAGCATAGCGGCTCGGAACAAAAAAAAAAAGAAAAATCAAAAGAATAAACCGTGATTTTTCGTTTTAGCGTATTAACGTTGCAAACAAGCGCCAGCGCAACGTCTCGAATCGTTGCATAAAATGCAACAGAAGGAGAGCAGCGGTTGAGAAGTATTTTCACCGAGACGACGGTATTTTCTTATAGTATACTTCTCCGGATGTGTTTTCTTGAATATTTTCCTTCTCGCCGGCGTATGAATTGTGTCAACAATCAGGGTGTCTCTCTCCCTCCCCCCCTCTCTCTCTTCCCCTACCACGGCGTCTATCTCCCGCGCGCTCAAACATTTTACAGAATACGAAAGTTTACAGTTAACACACGTGTTCGAGGATAAGGGAGAGATCGATACTCGGATAAAACGAACAACGAAGAAGACTCGGGGCTGCGAGACCAGAGGCTACACCCCTGGACAAAATGATACCGCATGATACCTTTAATTTCTACATAAAACAAAAATAAGTCGTAATAGGTATACGTAAAACTACGGTGGAAGTAGTATTAACCCTTAGCACTCGAATGACGACTGTAAGGCGCCACTAAAAATTGGTGTATCATTATTCAAAATATTTTTTACATTATTAAATTTGTGTGCATTTAACCCTTTGCACTCGGCACTATTTTCATTGTAAAATTAAATTTTTCTTCCGTCTTACAATATTTTCAATTTATTCAAACGAAACTGATCCGATTTCTACATATAGTATTTGAATGTTTAGTAATCTATTAAATACAAATATTGTAATGTAACAAATATTTTGTAATATTGTTTGTAATTTCTTTGAAATAATGCCACAACAATTTCTGGTGGTGCTTCAGAGTCACCATTCGAGTGCTAAGGGTCAATAAATTACTAAACATTTTCGTATTGCACGAATAAATAGCGCCATTTTCGTATGCATAACACGAAAAAATATATATGGAAGGGTAATTTCATAGGTTGAAAGAAATGTTTTATTTTGGAGTTAAAATGGCCTCGAGTGCAAAGGGTTAACACAGTGCCAAGTATCAACCCCAGAGATTCTTACAAAATCAGAGAATTAAGAAACCAAAACTAGAAATTTAAAATGTATTATAGGGGATGAACCCTTTTGAATTCGAAAGACTCCAATAATATTTATCCGGATATCTTCTAATAAAAACAAATTTTTAAACCCGGTCAAAAATCACCGTCAGTCTGCTGTGTCGGGAACTAAAGAAACCGAAGTACAGTCTTTTCTCGATATACGTCGCAAATGCCTGGATGATAAAGGTCACAAATATCTCCTGTACGATGTATGTCATTGGCAAGACCGGTGTTTTGGACATGAATCGAGTAAACGCTGTAGCTTCGAGAATACGTTTCGGAAAATTGACAAATAAATCGGTGAGTTTGTCCAGGAGTGTAGCTACAAGGGTTTTCCGTTCCGCCCCCGCCCCGAAGCCTCGGATCTTCTCTTATTAAAGGGAACTACTGTAAAACCGCCGAAGAATATCGCGCGTCAATAAACCAGCCACGTGCCCCGTGTTTCTTGGCCCGGGAGAGAGAAACAGTTGGTATTATTCCGTTCGTGAACGTCGGAGGGGAGGGGGCGAATGGGGTTGAAACGGGGAGGGGCTCGTTTTTCCTCTCGGCGCACAGAGAACCGGACGATACTTGGGAAACTTGCTGGCATTTACGCGAAGCGCCCGACGTAAAAGGGAAACTGGTACACTTCGCAGCGGGTTTTATTCTCCGAGCAGGTACGCCGGCGATGGCTGTACACAAACGCCGCCGAACCCGTGTCGAACATGATGAATTGACGTCGAGAGCACGCAAATCCTCGGCTTCATGCGAATCGAGAAACACCGGCCGATAAAGCACCCGCGAGATCGACGCCACCCCGGTGCATTAATGTCCTCGAGGGGAAATGCGGTTCTACTTTTACGCGAACACACATTTTTGTACGATTTTTGCGAGTCATGCACGCACACACACACGAACACGCGCACTGTGCCGGACGATACCTCCAGACCGCGGATCATCGCGCAATACACTAGAATGATCGATTATCCGAACTCATCCGGATAAACGATTTTCCGAATCGTCTGAAAGAATGACATTTTCGAGCATGTCATAAAGCAACTGGAAATTATTGTCTCTAACTATGAGAAAAACTAGTTGAAAATAGTGGAAAAGATTACGCTTTCAAGCCCAAAATGTGAATTTAGTAATTCGTGTACCATAGTTTATTCATAGATGACGGACTTCGACGAAATTTTCAGAATATAATTGACACAAATCTACAAAACGTGTTTTTTATAATTTTTTAATATAGACCCACATAAAAAAGTTGTAAAAGAAAACTTTCAGTATTTTCGCCCAATCGAAATTTTGCCAAAATTTCTTTTCCACGTCATGTAATAAATTGTTCCAAGTTCTCAAAAAGATCCAAGTAGTATGGCTCAATATTTAGAAAGTTGGCGTCTCGTTAAGAGTGTCCGAATATCATTGCGGGTGACTGTACATCCGTGATTTATCCTGTTTTCGGATAATCGGTCATGCGGATAATCGAAATTCGGAATGCGTTTACCTTCTCCCATCAGTTTTGAAAGTTAACCCTCGAAAGGTACACTCGGGTCTTTCCTGACCCCAGCAAAATTTTCTGTACAATAATTTTCGCTACAATTGCAAATATGAAGTTTCTTTGGCATCTTTTGAACGTTCGAATTTTGTAGCTCGAAACAATACACCTCAAAGTATCTTAGTAAATTTTTATAGCAGACTTTTTTTCGGATTTTTCTTTTAGATTCTTTTTGTTCGTAAAATGTTCGTATTCCTTTTATTCAAAAAACACGCATTTTACGTGATACAGTCAGTCACATAATTGACGGCACACACTTTAAATCAGAATAACTTTTCTATAAATGAACAAACGACTGCAGTTTTTCTGCCAAGCTACAAACATTAGTTAACTAGATAACGTGTAATGAAAATTTTGGAAAAATTCTGTTTAGTAGAAATTATGACAAAAATAGTAAAAGTTGCTTTTTACGATTTTTTTTTAAAAAATGTGTTTTACAGAAACACATAAGTTATCTGCATACTAAAAATTGTAATGCGAGTAGCAAACGATTGAAAATGGCGAAAGTCGGCGAACGATAGAATGAAAAGGCAAAAATATACTAGGAAATCTTGAAAAATTGCAATTTTCAATTTTGTTCGTAATTCCAACTAAACGCAATTTTCCCAAAATTTTCATTGCGCGCAAAAGCTGAATTCGTTCTGGCCAATTGTGAAAAGATTTTTTTTTTTTATTATTAAGCTATAAAACCCCACATGGGATTATTAGCAGCATGCACATGGCTGTGCATGCTAACTTTACATTACGTAGGTGGCTTATAACTAGGATTGAGACAATAGAATGAACGTTTTCGAATACAATAATAACACTAAGGATATAAACAGTGAGACTAAAGAAATGAATGTATGAGAAAGATCGAATTATTTGTTACTATTAAGCATAGTTTCCACGCCAATAAATATGTCAACATCCTCTAAATATTTTTGGAGTTTAACATTGCAAGTAGAAATGCCTCTGCAATTCCAAAAGACAGCTTTGAGGTTAGTGTTAATATGAAAAGGTTATGTCGACTTAAAGTGTGCGTCATCGATGATGCGACAGACCGTACATACGCATAAATAATTTGTTATTGTTTTGTGGAGCACAGTGCGCGCAGGCATACACAACGAGAGGGACTCGCTACGTAGTGAACCGAACAACGAACAGCTATATTTATTTACTGGTTTCGTCGGCGGGAGATAGCGTCTCCTGTTGCCTAAAAGGAGCAGACGGAAAACAAAATGGAACTTGTCTGTCCCCGTTCTTTTTCTACGAACAGAGGAGTAAAACCGACGCGTCCGGGCTGTGCTCTAATCGCGCTCGCGTTACGTGAATTCCGGTTTTTATTTGTACAATTGTATCTTTCATCTGCCGTTGTGTCACCGAGTTCGTAGGTATTACAAAATGCACAGTGACTGTACGCGGTTTCAGATAGATCCTAGCCTGTAGCCCGCATGTAGATATTTTTCCATGGAGGAGGAAAAAAAAAGCTAGGAAAAAGGGGAGAATGAATTTCAGCGAGCGTCGCGACGTGGGCTTTCGAGATAATGTAATTACGAGGCACAGAACTAAAATATTATATTTAAATGTTCTCGCTGAGGAACGAAACGAGTGTAACATAGTTGCAAAATAACGCTGAGAACGGATGTGTAATTTATCTTCTAAATACGTTCAAACGGTTAATTGTACGGCAGGCGACGACGACGACGACGACCGGCACAGAACGATCCGCATTGTTTCTAGAACGGAATTATCTATCTACCGGAGTTCAATTAAAACGAGTTTCGGCCCGAAATGCCAAAGAAGGTACACACGTTTTCCGATTTACTTTTGACCGTTCGAAACAAACAAAAACACACACAGACACATACACATACCGTACTTACATACGTAATTGTAAAACTGCAATTTATGTAAGTATACGTACACGCTAATTATAATACGGAGCGGAAGGATGGTAATTTTGATGAAGCGACTACTCTGTAATCAATGTACGGATTAAAGTGGAGAATTAATTTTAAAATTGTTAACCGTGCCTACGTTGTTTCATTGAATCTTTAATATTGTATCGGTTTCTCGATATTCGCAGATTATTTTCGAACGTTTTATAAGGGGATCTTCTCAAAATGGATTATTTGAACTAATTATGTTTCATATATATATACATATATATAAATTTGAATACTGTAATACATGGTAACTATACTGTTATTGTATATAATATTTTCTTATTTTTCCTTATAACCAGCGCATTATATGAATCGTAATAAATTTGGAGATTTATAATTTATTCTTTGTTTTCACCAAAAAATTCTGATCCAATAGCACACGCGAAAAAACTCGATGCAATGTTGCTATTGTTACCTCGTGAAATTGTTACCGATTATTTCAATACAATTGTTAATCATTTTTGCCCGTACTTCGTTATTCATTTGGAAGCAAGCTTGGATATTCTTTCGGTATTTTAATAAACAAATAGGAAACGTAAAACGGTTCATTGATTAATTTTCTGATAATAAAAAATGTATTTGGTGACTTACTTCGACATTGGGATTTTATAACTTGCATTTTTGTGATGCAGTTTATATTCCTGATCGTCAAAATCATTTATATATTTTTTCCAACTGTATCGTTTCCCAAACTTATGCTTTTCCTCGATTTGTAATAATTACACCGTGGAACTTTATGCATATATAACGCAGATAATTATCTCGAAAAAGTTGTAACAATTCAATGGAGCTGGATATTACTTTTCAAATATAAATTTGCGTAAAGTTCCTCCAGCTAATAGTACTCTGCATATTTCTGCTTTATTGCTTGTAACCGATGGTGGATATTAATTACAGTTTGTTCAAACACTGGAAATTTACGTAATGCTCTAAAAACGTTACAAATTACTCGCAGTCGCTTTAATACCAGGACTAAATTAATGAAACGTGATCAATTAGTATGTATTAGAATACGTAAAAATTACATGAAATATATTTGAAAAATACTGCAAGAGACAAATCTTTTTCGAGACATTGAAATATCTGTTCTGAATCAGATCAATCCAGATAGTATACAACGTCCTTCAATACCTACAATAAACTAGCAATAATAGCAATGGTTACGAGATCATTAACTTTTACTGCGCTTAATTGATTTCGGATGCACCCTAACTTATATATCTTTAAATATCATCATTCGAACGTAGTATAGAATTTATGTTTTACGATAGAAATAACCACTATTCGTAATAAATGCAACCATATTCTTGTAAGAGGTTATGTTCGATCAGAAGGGCGAAAAATATTATTTTTTGAAGTTTTTTCTCAAAAACTGTAAGACTTCATCCAGAAAATGGTTTATCCGAAATCAAAACTTCAATAAGATAGCAAGAAAATTATTTCGATAACTGGTAATGTAATGATAATTCTTAATGCGTTATGTAATAATTTGAATATTTGTATATAACTTCTTTGGAACTACTCTAACCTAGCAGCTCTTCTTTCTTATTGGTTGCTGCAATCGCAGAATCCAAAAGTAGCTGCCCTTCGCGGAATATCGAGATTTACGGTCTGAAAGTCATAAAAGGGCTCAAGCGCCTGATACCCAATAAACATAAAAGAAACTGAAAAATACCCTCTTTGAGACAGTAAAATTCAATTTTCGAGCAGTGCGAACTAGATCTGTTCCCCAAGGTTTCTACGTACAGTGAGTTCACTATAAATCTCCAGAACTTGATCCTGACAAGGGTCATATATCCGATAGGAGAAACTATCCTTTGATTCACACCGAACGTAGAAAAGGACAGCAATGGTCTAGAGGCTTCGGTTTCCTAAGAATACAGTGAATTCTCTATAAATGTCCAGAACTTGATTCTAGCGGGGGTCATATATCGGATAGGAGAAACTATTGTTTCACTCACGTCGGACGTGGAAAAGAACAGGAAGCTCTAGAGACCTCGGTTTCCTAGGAATACAGTGAATTCTATATAAATGTCCAGAACTTGATTCTAGCGAGGGTCATATATCGGATAGGAGAAACTATTGTTTGACTCACGCCGAATGTGGAGAGGACAGCAAAGGTCTAGAGGCCTCGGTTTCCTAGGAGAATACAGTGAATTCTCTATAAATTTCCAGAACTTGATTCTAGCGAGGGTCATATATCGAATAGGGGAAACTATTGTTTGACTCACACCGGACGTGGAGAGGACAGCAAAGGTCTAGAGGCCTCGGTTTCCTAGGAATACAGTGAATTCTATATAAATGTCCAGAACTTGATCCTAACAAGGGTCATATATCGAATAGGGGAACTATTCTTCGATTCACGCCGAACGTGGTAAAGGACAGCGAAGCTCTAGAGGCGCCTCGGTTGCCAAGGAAGAGAGTAAACTCTGTAAATGTCCAGGGCTTGATCCTGACGAGGGTCATATATCGGATAGGAGAAACTGTTCTTCGATTCACGCCGAACATAGAAACGGACAGCAATGGTCTAGAGGCCTCGGTTTCCTAGGAATAGAGTGAATTCTCTATAAATGTCCGGAACTTGATTCTGGCGATGGTCATATATCGGATAGGAGAAACTATTCTCTGATTCACGCCGAACATAGAGAAGAACAGCGAAGTTCTAGAGGCCAACTAGACCTCTAGTTGTCCAGGGATATATACTTCGGATCCGGCTATTGCCGGTGGGATTTTCATTGGAATGACATATATCGAGTAAACACTGTATTCAATTCTATTACAGGAGGGAAAAAAAAAATGAAAATTTCGAAAAATCGAGCACTGTGGGTCGCGGCGCGGCGCAACGGGGAACGCAAGCAAACATTTCACTGCTGGAAGCAATTTAATTCCCATCGTTAGACAGCAGTTTCGTTTGGATAGCGAAACGGCTCGCCGCGCCGGGCCAGTATAAAACTGATTCGAGAAAAGTCGGTTTACAGGCGAAAGCCGCAAGTAATTCGAGTCAAGATCCCCGTACAACTCTCCGGGCGCGTCGAAGCTGCCAAAGTCTCGGGAAGGAAGTCCGACGTCTGCAAACCCAAAGTTTGGACGACGAATACCATGCAGAGAAGAGAGCTATACCACCTCGGGGATACCGTGTACTCTCGGAGCTTCCTCGGATGATTGTATATCCTCCGCAGTTGTACGTACACCGGGTGGCTCGGCCGGTGTTTGTGCCCGTTGGTGTGCCTACGCGCTTGGAATGGTTCCCTTCCCACACACAAACGCGACAAAGGAAACGACCTTTCAGTTAGCTGAAACGTCGACGCCGTAACAATTACCACTGCTTCCCCTGTGTCCTCTCGCCTCTCTTCAACCATTTCCACCACTTATCTTCTTCCCTCCCTTTCCCTCTTTCACCCGGTTTCTCTCTCTCTCTCTCTCTCTCTCTCTCTCTCTCTCTCTCTCCTGGCCTCTTGGTTGATTCAACAGCCGGGACGGACTCCCTCTCCGCCTATTTATCCATCTATTTTCCACCGTTTCGTTTGCCTCCTGTTTGTCCCTTTTACCTTAGTTCGTGCCCTATACCGGTCGTGTCTCTCTCCCTTTGTCTTCCCCGCAGCTGCGGAGAACAGCACAGGTGCCGGTCCCGGCGCAACTTGCCTTGGCGTGAAGCGACTTCGTCGGGGTGACTGGTTCAAAATAAACTTTGTTTCGGGCTTCGCTTAATATCCCTCCAGCCATCAAACACGGTTACGCGACGGCACCCACGGCATACACACCGACGCGTCGCTCAGCGTCGCTCAGCGTCGCGCCGTGCTCCCCGTTGGATCCTCTTCTTTGTCTAGCCGGGTCCCAGGGAATAGGAAAACCGCAGTGCTCTCAATGCTCGCCCAGGTCTTGTTATGAACACCTTCAATAACATCGGTTGATACGTTCAGTTTGCGCCCATGAATTATACACACGACCTGCAACGCGATTCCCACCGGCTCGACGAGTCGCGCGCGCGCGCGACCTCACGCATCGTTGACTTCCGCGTTTTCAACCGGAAATTCACCGGCGAGTAGAACTGTTCCGCGTTGCACACCCACTGTCACCCTCTCTCTCTTTCTCTCCTCGTCCCCAACCACCTACCTCTCTCACCTGGTTGCCCGAAAGCGTATTTTTGTTTAGCAGTTCGACAAGCGTTGTGTCCCGACCGGCAGCTAACTTTCGGGTGTGCGACAGCGTTCACGCGAACCGTTGAACGCCGTTCGCCGGAAACGATGAATAGCGAACGAAAGCTTCGGAGCAGAGCGCTCGCTGAACGGGACTCGAACTCGAATTCAAGAATTGTTCGTACCCGCTCGCGATTTGGTATATTTCGCCGGGCCGATTAATTCGCGCGGCGACCACTTGCCGCACGCCCCCGCGCGAAGGATTAACGCTTTGATTGGCAAACCGTCGCGCTAAAGTAATTCGTACGGCGAGATCGGAATCGCAAATCCTATACTTTGTCTGGGGGCTCGCCGAGAGTCCAACGGTCAGACGAAACAGTCTGACGTGGTATTGTGGATTCGAAAGAAAATTTATTAACCCTTTGCACTAGGCGCTATTTTCAATCTAAATTTTTCTTCCGTCTTCGAATATTTTCATTTTATTCGTACGAAACTGATCCGATTTCTACATATAATATTTAAATGTTTAGTAATCTGTTAAATAGAAATTTTGTAATGTAACAAATATTTTGTAATTTCTTTGAAATAATGCCATAACAATTTCTAGTGGTGCTTCAGAGTCACCACTCGAGTGCAAAGGGTTAACACTAGAACTACCGAACCAGTCGAAATGACCGTTTCCTAATTTTTTCGTTCACAATTACTGAGATTATAAAAATGTTTTCAGCGGAATTTTTTGAATGAACTTTTTCGTTGAAGCACATGTTAGAATAACGATGGTGTTAGGTTTGAATAGATGTGGTCTTGTCATGATTGCAAAGCAGTATTCATCAGGTGTATTTATTACTCGGTAGTTCAGACGTGATTACACGGTCCTATTTCAGAATGATTGAAATTATAAAAACGTTTTCATAGGAAATTACTGAATTCACTTCTTCGTGTTATAATGAAAATCGTACAAAGTTTAACGCTAAACCTACCACGGTCAAAATGGCCGGTTTTTATATTTTACGATTATTGAAACTATAGAAATTCATTTATGGAATGTAGTGGAACAGATTTCCTTGTCCAAGCATTTATTGTATTGATAATTACGGACAATCTGAAGAAATTTAGGGTTGCCATTTTTGTAAGGCAATATTTACTGTTAATGCTTGGTAGGTTTTTGTGTTAAAAACCTAAAAATTGAGAATTATTAAACTCGAAAGAAATCGATGCTACTTGAGAGAGAATTTATGTTATTTGAATATGGTAAGCTCCGTTTTTCTAATATTTGAGTTTTCTCGCGACTTTCTTGCTGAAAGTTGCCGAGAGGTCTTATGGGAACTTTAATTCATGGTTGTGAGGAATCTTAGTTCGATGCAGTTTAAATTTGTTACACAGTGTATTATATGAAATGGGATAAAATGTTAATAACTTCTTTTCCATGTTAACTTCTCTTTACGATGACGTCTGAGATATTAATCCGCGATTTTTTGACGTGATTGATACTCTGTACTTTGATAGAAAAGCGTGCCGCCGGTATTGGAGAAATTTTCTGGTTTGAATTTTCTCAAATTTTCGTTTCAAATGAGGGAAAACAACTTCAGTTTTTCCACCGGTTATATAACCGAGGGGGACTCTGGGAAAGCTAAGTTCCACGGAGATAATGAATTCCGAGTTCAGAGTTCCCCTTTGAAACGAGCGCAGACAGAGTATTCTCTAATTTCCTTCGAAAAAGTTGCGAAAGCTCAAAGATCGACAATAGTCCGGTTATAATTCAGTGTTCTTTTAATTTCGTGAAATAATATGGCGACGCGAGAATTCATTTTTAAATTGCGTCTCCCGTTTTCTGAGAAACGCAGCACGCAAAGTGTCGAAAAAATTTCAGTCCACATTTGCTTAAAAATTGTGCTGGTACGCGAGATTGAAATCAGGTTATCGATAAGACATTGAGAATCGAGAATTTCGCTGGAAAAAATAACGGAGGATTATTGCAACAATAAAGAAGCGGATCCATTTCTCACTTGGCATAAAGGGAAGTTGGTATGGAGTACCAAGAGGTTTCGTAACAGATAGCATTGTATACAGGTACAATGGGAGACAAATTATCTGAGGACGATTCCACGTTGGAAACTTGCATTTTATTCTGTCAATAGAATATTATTACTTCTAAATACATCATCCATTATAATGATCACAATAAAATATACCTTCTTTTTAAATCCTTTCGATAGATACGTACTATCCTTTCCTACATCGACACGAAAGTAGGCAGCTCTAAAGTATATTTATTGAAACAGTAAGAAAAACATAGATTGGAACATTTTTAAAACATTTTTGGAAGGATGACATTTTTGGGGATGATTCCACATGAGAAAACGAGGCGAAAATATAGAACAAAATTTGTTCATCCGGAGCTTCGTTTTCGAGGAAATCGAGTTTGAAAATGCAGCGAATACTGCGTGTCTGACGCGTCTGATCATGACCGACCAATTCTACTTCCTGCATGTACTATAGCACGCGAACTCGGCGGATCTTTAAACTCGATTTTCTCGAAAGCAAAGCCTCGAACGAAAAGATTTTAGTCTTTATTTTCGATTTGTTTTTTCATCTAGAATCACCCACTGCTCGGTTTTACAAACATTTTCACCACAGACTAATTGCAATTTAAAATAATTTTCGCAAAAACTCAACTCCTATAGTCCAATAGTCAGAACGTCACCGACTTTTCAAAACCGTTCAGATATTCCAGCGAGCGACTGTTACAATTTTGTCGCGGGGTGTATGCGTGGCGAAAAGTTGGTCGGAAAAATATCGATATTCGCGAAACTTTTTCCATTAACCTTTAACAGAGAAGTAATTGCCCGCAATGCCCCCGTATAACGTGCAATAAAATCGTAACTTCAGAACATTGATCATTATTCGTCGCTGGAAAATCATTTATCCGAAAAGCGACGGCCGAAATTGCCATAACAATTTATAAAAACCGTTATATTCCGGTCCATCCACTCACGGGGAATTTTCAAACAAGAAATAACCCCGAGAACGATCGAATTTCGCGGCAGTCGAGCCGGGCCGGGTCGGGCCGGGTCGGGCCGCGTTCTCGCCGAAATAAATCCGTTCTTTTCGAATAATTGAAAAACCGCGCATCACCGATCCACGGGGTTTAAGTAGCCGGGCAACGAGTTGCGGACGAAATCAAAATTTTCCAACTATTTAGAGACGCTACGCTCTCGAGACAATAGACCGAGATAACGATGGGGAGGGGGGGAGGGGGGCTGCAGCCGGGGCTGGGTTGAACGAGTCTCGGGGATTCAGTTTCCGAGCGAAAACATCAGAAACGCATTCCGAACAAAGTTTTATACGCCGCCGCGCCGGCTGGGAAGTGTTTCCCGTGTTCAAGGACGCGTTTCATGGGCATTATTTTCCACAATGCGGCGCATTAGCCGCGAGAAAGACGACCGGAATTAGGTCGCGCGCGATCTTTACGCCGGATGCCGATTTAGTGAGACAGAGTAATGGACTCCGGCTACTTTATGCCTCCTTCACGGCGACCGATCCCCCTCGGAAACGACTCCGAAAACTCTCCTGGCGAATTGATACCACCGTCGGGGCGAACGTTTTCTCGGCTTGTTTGTGCGAGAAAAAAGTCCTGCGGGGAAGCTTACCCCCGATTAAATCACGGTCGAGGACGCGCCCTCTGCACCCCGGGAATCCTGTGTGTCCTTCACGAAACCGCGATTTAAGATCCTGTATCGAATATCGAGCAACGATTTTTATTCACCCCCGACTTACAGTCAGTCCCACGAGTATTGGTACGCTCTTAAAAATCGCATGACTTTGTCGATATTGGACTATACTACTTGAATTTGTTTGAGAAGTTAGAACGATTTTTGAGAGCGTACGAATACTTATGGGACTGACTGTATCTCGCTTTCTACTAATTTCGAAGGTAGTTCTGTCTCTGGAAAGGTGAAGGAGGTTACTCAATGCTATCGTGTAGTATGCTAGTAAGTAGGATAGAGTGGGGCTAAAAATAACTTTGTTTGTTTAATGGCCGATTAAAACACGTTGACTGCCATGTCACTTATTTTATAATTTTATTATTTATATTTATTTTTCTAGATTTTAAAATGAATTTTTACGTTAATATATTCATTGTACCAAATTTGATTAGGGTCTGTAAAATGCAAGAAAGTTGGAGGACTACTCAATATCATACATTTAATTTTTTTTATTTTTATTTTATTGAATAACTTACTTTGATTTTATGGAATTTTAAGGTTTCTAGTTTGGCAGTCAATGTGTTAAAGGTTGCCATATACTGTAGCTAGTTTGGAGGGTACTAATGGAAACCACGTCGGTTTCTTGATTATTAAATAATTCTGCATTGAATATTGAATACTATACACTGAATCACAATTTTATATTGAAACCATGCAATTCGGGGAATCACCAAAAAGAGAAATTGCGTTTAATGTATAAAACAATTTTTAAAAAATCAGTGCGAGTTTACAGCGAATTCGCGATATATGTCGCCGAGGCCTGGGCGATAAATGTCGCGGAGTTATCCCCACTACCGCGGGGTATACCACGTGAGGGGTCCAGAAGCTCGAGAGAGACTTTTCACAAAATTATGTTCCAATTTATATGACAACCCAATGATAACACTTATCAATTGAAATTCGTAATAATATGTATATATGTATAATATATGTATATGTGTATATTATATGTTCGAAAATGTCTTCACGCGTAATATGATTTTTCTTCGGTTCGTGCCATTTGTAACGAAGTTACATGTATAGGGTGGCACGACATAAAATAATGTGTCATTGAATTTTTCTTCGGTTCGTGTCATTTGTAACGAAGTTACATGTATAGGGTGGCACGACGTAAAATAATGTGTCATTAAATTTCCGTAGAATGCAGGTTCTCCAAAGCATTGCCTGGAGCATGTACGAGCTCGCGCGAGAATGAAAGCCGGTAGTATAAATACTGGTGAAAACCGGAAGGGGAGAAGAACAGAGGAAGATTTAGACGCTTGAAACACGGAAATACTAGTTACACCGGCGAATTTCGAAAATCAATCACCGCGCATTGTTCCCCCGAACGCTCTCAGAGGCATCCGGCGTTTGCTTTTATTCCCCCGGCCGCCGCAGTCGGAATGCTGTGAATTAACGCTTGTATTGTCGATTGCACAAGATTTTCATTTTTCTTTCGCTCTTGCGCGATGAAGTAGATCACGGTCAGCGGAAAAATGAATTTTCTGTGAAAACCGTGATTCTTGCACGCTCTTGTTTCCGGTTGAAAACATTTGTTATCTTTTTGCTTGCCCGAGTTAAAAAGGCTCTCGTGCGGAACGGTTTTGAACTGGCCAAGTTCTTTAACCGAAATCGCTGTGGAAGATTCGAGAGATCATTCACAGTTAACAATATCACTTTGCAAATAGCTGATTACTACGGATTTTATGCATTCGTGGGAAAAACGAGTAGAAGAAATTTGAAATAGTAGAAAGATTGGAAGAACTAATTGGGAGAAGCATATTGATATGCAATTATTAACAAAATTGCAATTTTTCGCGATTTTCTGCCTATAGCTGCCACCTTTGATCGTTTATAACTCGTCAACCAATTTCGATGAAATTTAAAAAATTTGTTCAACACTAGAACTACCGGACCAGTCAAAATGACTGGTTCCTAATTTTTTCTTTTACAATTACTGAAATTGTAAAAATGTTTTCATCGGAAATTTTTTAATGAATCTCTTCATTGAAGCACATATTACAATAAAAATTGTATGAAGTCTGAATGGGCACAGTCTTGTCACTGTTACAAAGCAATATACGTTAGTCGCATTTATTGCTCGGTAGTTCTAGTGTTAAATGACTAAATGCAATTTTCCCAAAATTTTCATTGCAGGTCTCTACTAAACTGATACTTCTGGCTTCAAACAAAAATTGAAGTCTTTTGGTCCATGTTTTAAAAAGTTATTCTAATTTAAAAGTGTGTTGGAGTCACTGTATGTCAAAGGGTTAAAAATGCCTTCGAATTTCATGTGGGAGATCAATTTCGCAGAAAGCTTGCTTCATCGCATCTTCACTGGCCAGAGCAGAGCTGCAGAGCATCCCTTTTAGGGGGCAAGGGCGCCCGCCGATGCCCGCGGGCACAGCTACGGGTAAGTGACTTAGCGGAGTGGGGGTAGGCCGTATCGCAGAGCCGTGGGTGGCCACGTTGTGACAACGGGCGTGACAAATACATGCAGCCTTCCCGCAGGGGCGTGGCTTCGTGCTCACAGAGGCGTGGCATCCCGCCCGCCGTTTTGTTTATGCCCAGGACAAGAAAACGGCTGCCCGCACGGGCAGACGTGAACAGTTCTGGGCTAGAAAGTGTAGAATTGGAGACCTCGGTGTAAAAATCGTGCAAATCTAAATTTTCAAAGTTGTCCTGCCGTCCCTAAAAATACGTGGAGCTCCAAATACGAAGGTCAGTGAAATGTAAACCAAAGTAAATGGTAAAAATATAAAAGTTGTCCGATCGCGTTCAAATTTTGCACACATTTTCCTACCAACTCTGGCAGTTTAAGGGAGCAAAGGGACGCTCGGAAAAATCGAAAAATATGGAGGAGCCCGGTGCAGGCTAATCGGCGCGCGTGGCCAGAAATATTCACGTCTTACCCCCTCCCCCCATAAATCGGTGACTTCGATTTCGCGGGGGGGGGGGAGCGGAAGTTTCACGGCTTATTTGCCCGTCGGCCAGTTTCTCTTTCTTTCTGGGATCGTAAATCGTTGGCGTCTCAACGCCGTCTCGCGGCAACGAGCACGTAACCGTGTCCCGATAACAAAATAGCAGAGAGTCGAACGAGCGAACCAGTCGGCTGCAGGACTGCCAGGCACTCGAGTTAAGTACCTGCCTATGGAAATTTAACGCCACACTTTGCCGGCGTGTTACATTTGTAATTCATCGAGCCGCCGCCTGTTACAGACAGGTCTGAAGTACGCGCCGTATAATAGAATGAATTTATATTGGTTGCAAAGTATACCGACCGCCCGTCCTCTCCGCTTTCTTTTCTTCACCTTTCGCTCGGAGGACCTCGCCCTTCCCCGACGGAGCAATTTAATCGCACAAAGAGGTCGAATCACTTCGAGTATTGTTTGAATTTAAATATAACGGGGGTGAGAGGGGGATGAAGAGAGAGAGAGTGAGGGGGGGGGAGGGTGAAACTCTGATGACTCGATCGCTTTGAGGAATTTAAACGGGCCGAGGAGTTTCGGGCTTGAACGCTCTCTGCCCGCGAACAACTTTTGAATACCAAAATTGCGTTTAAGTTACTTTCTTGCTTAAATGAAACGTCACGATGATTGGATTCGTTTTCTTTTACCGTTCAGCGTCGAACGGTTCACGTAGTAGCGCGAAATATGTCGGAACCTGACGAGGGCAGCGTGCATAGTTGAACATGCTGCGTAAAACGGTTAAAACTTCGGAAAACTTGTGGGAAATCTCGTTTATCGACGTACCGGAATTTTATTATTCCGGGCCGACTCGTTTCGTAAGCAGGCGTTCTGGACGTTTCGCAAAAATCCATCAAGAAAGTATCTTCCTGTTGAACTTTCTACTTTTGCATCCGGTGCTTTATTATTTATGCGCTCGGCCCTGCTAGGAGCCGTCTTTACATCAACATGGACCATCGAGGGAATCGGTGAACGATAAGTGGAACTTTGATGTAACGATAAGTAGATCTTTGGAGACGTTGTTTGTTATACTGACGCTAAAAAATATTCTAGAACAGTCCCTTTGTGTTAGCAAACTGCGTGCCTATTTATCAGACTTTCTTTAACAATTTTCCGTATTCCAAAAATGTTATAAAACTCCACGCCCGTTCTTTGGACCCTATTACATCAATTTGTATGCATACCACTGTTAATAATCATAAACTTCATCCGGTTTTTAGATTATTTAGAACAGTAAAACGAAAATAGAGCAAATCGTTTTTACGATTTCGTAATATGTCGTTCTATATCAAATCGATCACTTCTCAACGTCACCATCGGCAATTATTGTTCTAAATGAAATATATTGCAGTCCATATGAAATTAGGGGGGGTTTAAGTCATCATTTTGCCGGTTCGGAATTTGTTTAAAAATTACAGGCCCTCAAAGTTTGCAATTTTTGCCCATTCCAGCGAAAATGGGCTTCACTTATTAATTTTTCTCTCAGAAACTGTTTTTTCGATTGAACTAAATTTTGTTTTATTCTCTTCAGAAAGCATTGGGCTACTGTAAAATAATTTTTCCAACCTCGATAATTAACTTTCTAACGTCGAAAAATGTAAACGAATTCTAGCGTTTCTCGACTGCAAGATAATTCGCCTAGAACAAAATCGCCGATGACGTGAAAAAAATGATCGATTTGGCACAGAGTATGAATAAATCCTCGTAGAAACAGTGGTGGGAGGACGAACGGTTCTCGGAGAGCAAGCAATCGAGGCGATGAAATAAAGTATCACGGTCGAACAATCGAATCGAGTTCTTCCGTTGGATCGACGGAACTTCTGTTTTAAGATCACCGCGATCGCGGGGGTTCGGTAGCCCGTGATTTCGGATTTCCACGTCCCCGGCGTAATTGAAAGCTTCTACAAACTCCTTTCGCACGGACAATACTCATTACAAACATTCTCCGGTGCAGTCGGACCACCGTAACTTCTTCTTTGACTAGCTCGTCGCCTCCGTCGATCCCACTATTTTTCTATCTGTCTTTGTAGCTGCGAACCGCGTCGAGTTTACACGCGGATCCGTTTCTCCGTCCGTCGAGGAGACGCCCCAATACAGGCGCGATTCGAACACGTACGCGACCCGCCGCGCAGGACATACGGGAAGGAACGTAATAGGTCTTCCTGCGAGTCCTCTATGTAAATTTACACATGCTCGCGGTTACCCGTCCGAGGCGAAGGTCCGCACACGTCCACGTACTTACAACAACCCGACCACGCGATTCCATGCATCCACTTTCTCCCCCCAAACCCCCGCACGAATTCCGGGGGAAAAATATCTCTTCATCCCTGCGGAAACGCTCGCGGTCTCAATCGCGCCACATCGAGTTCGAAACTCTGCCGCGCGAAGTGTTTGCGCGGACCCGTTCCTCTTCGCGAAAAGATTTCGTGTTCGATCGCCTTTGTCGCCGATCGGACCGGTTCCACCCGAAACCGAGTCCTGGCAAATCACGTTTCACTTTCCGGGAGCGACGTTGAGACTGTAACCTGGTACGAGAAATATCTATGTTTCTTGAACATTTGAACATTCGAACATTTGAACATTCGTTTAGACATGTCTACCTAATCCGAGAAACCTGAAAAACAATACGCATTAATAGTCACAATGAGACGTGTGAATGCTATAGTAATGTGAAGGCGGTCATCCGGTAACTTCGATAGGTAATCGGTAATTTTGTGGGATTTTTGAAAAATCGATCTTGCAGCGAAAAATTCGGAAAAAATTCACGGTCGTGTGCGTGCCGTCAGGTGGAACGTTCGTGCATTTTTTCGTGATTTTTTGTTAAACAGAACGGGAGAAATAGAGCATTATTTATTAAACTGTACTCACTCTATAACTACCCTTATGCTACCGACTTAAAGCTCGCCCTGGAGGGTTTTATTTAGGACGGTCTTATCGAATGGTATGAAAAAAAATCAATTTGATTTCGAGGCACATGTGTACCCTTAGAAGAAAGTTGCATCTGGAATCATAGAATAATTTAAAACGTAATAAATATAATCGAGAGTGTTCAGACGTCATCTGGAAAACGCAGCCGGGTTGTGTTTTTTATTTTCGAATCGTGCCCTAGCTGCCGAAATCATCGAGTTTACGAGTGAATATCGGCGTGGCAGAGTCGGGCGACCCACCCGGTGGATCATAACCGAGCGAACGCGCCTCTCTGCTCTCGAATCGATTTTATTTTCTATCCGGCAGTATCTTCCAGCCGCTTTGACGATGATTGAGTCCGTGAAATCACGTGAATCGGCGAGGAGCATTTTTTCGTGGCTGAATTTGGCTTGCTCCGGCAGCCTTGACTCGATACTCGCAGACACACAGCGTTGCCGCACACGGACACAGCGGACCGATACATTCTGCGGCGGACGAAGGACTCCCGAAGTCGATTTTCACCCCCGATCCTGGATCGTAACGATTGCTTTTCGACGACGCCTGCCGGCGAGGGCGAAGGACGAAGGACGAAGGAGGTATCGGGATGGCTAGGATATATCGTCGCAACAACGAGCTTCGATCACCTCGAAAGCTTTCCTCAATGGCTCCCCCCCTCCCCTCGTTCCCCTCACCGACGCCACGCTCCGACGTCAAACCATGATATAAATCGTCGCGTCTCCATCTGCCCAGGGGAAACCTCTACATGGCCGTAGCCGATCGGTAAAATTTCTCACGCTAATCGAAAGCACGATACGAACCTCCATTGAACGTCCTTCGGCATTATTCCAGACAAATTTCATTAGTTTGCGTAATCCCGGAATAAATTCATCGCACTGTTATTCACGCCTTATTCGTTATAGAAGAAACGGTGTTGACCCTTCGACTACCAAGGGCGCATAGATCTTAAAAGACATTATTAACACCAGGTTTACGGAGCACTAAAAGTGACTATTTTACATTACGTTATCAAGTAAACAAGAATATGCTGCCCAAATTTTTAGCCATTTTTTTTTTTTTTTTAATAACATACCCAAAGAAATAAATTTGTTGAATAATTTCTCATGGATGTATCTTTAGAGTCTTAAAAATCGTAAATTAAAAATATTAGAACCCGTCATTTTGACGGGTCCCGTAAACCCAGTGTTAATTAACACGTTAACTGCCACGTAAGTCAGATATGACTGATTTTTGACTAGGTTTAGAAATTCATTTTTATTCTGACGTATCCAGATAAACCGAATTTTATTAGGATCTTTAGAATTCAGAAGGGTTAAGACAGAATCCCCTATGATACATTTTAGTTTCGGTTTCATTAATTAAATTACACGGATTTTCTGAGGATCTCTGGGGATTGATTTTTGCCACTTAACGTGTTAAAATTGTGTTGCTTGACTAGATCCCGCGAGTTATGAGGCAACCTGTACCATAGATCTCGACTCTTTTTGTGGTCGAATCCATGTACAGGAGAGCGGCAGGGGAGGGGGGGCTAGGACGAGAAACGAGATAAGAGAAAAAGAGAGAAATAAAACGGAGAAATGGTTATCCAGCACGGGCACTTCTTAAGCTTTAATTAGCCATGGATCAAAGGTTCGCTTAATGGAAGCCAACGATGCCACCTATGATGAACGTACTTTAAGAAGGGGAATCAAAAGCGGCGGCTTAAATTCAGTGGGGAGATCGCGCCGTTTGAAGATTTTAGGCCAAGTCACAAAACGAACTTGCAGAGTTAATCATTTTTCTAGTGCCAGATACGTCGATAATTGCGAATCGGGTACTGCATTATCGATCATATACTACTAGACACGAATAATGTTCTTCGTTAACACTAGACGCGTGGAACACTAGAAGTACCTACATTAAATTAATTTATAACAATAACGGGTCTATTCAAATTTTTGGCCACTTTTTTAATAATATACTGCTCGGAGAAATAGATTTTGTGAACCTAGTGTTAACAGTAGATGCACGGGATCTAATTAAAAATAGACAACTTCACTTTATAAAAATGAAAAGATTGTGTTTATTAACGGTAAACCAAGTATTGGAAGTGTCTGGTAGTTGTTGCATTACGAAAAGGATAATGTTACATTTATTTAGATTGTCCGTCATTTTTTAGATTTATTTTTATATTTTAATCATTGTAAAATACAAAACCGGTCGTGGGACGAAGGTAGTAATCTCAATAATTTTAAATATGAAAATTTGGAACCCGTTATTTTGGCGGATCCTGTTCCAGTATTAACGAACTCATTATTATTAAGAAAAAACTGAATCGATCACACAGATATGACATGCATGAAGATGATTTTACACAGTCTAAATGATCTGCAAAAAAATAATGTCTGAATATCGACTGGATGTGCTACTGAATAGCACTTGTCCACCGTGTCTGACCATCGCTGGACGTTTCTACTTATTTCAGAGCTGGTGCGCCGAAAATACCTTTTCAAATGGATTTTCTCGGAAACGGTGCCATTCATATGAAAATTTGTTTTATTATCCGCTATTTACTGTCTACTATTGTTCTCCGATTCGAATATATATGGTATGTCTATTGTCGGCAGAATTTGGTTACCCTGTTTTTGTATCTGCTGTTTATACGCCCTCAGCGTCTGACCTGCCTCGTATAAGCTGACCCTAATACGTCCGTGGGAGGGGAGCGGTTAAAGTCGCAGTATTATTTTGATCGCGGTCGGAGTAACATCTTCTCGTTCGCTGTCACGATTTTATAGTGTATTGTGTAAAATTTAGTGATCGTGATTCACGATTGTTATTCGGACGTGTTCGCGTGAGTCAATAATAGTGTGCTGTGGATCCGACGGAGGAACCGGAGGATTCTGAAAAATTTGTAGGTGTATTTTACGTTAGTATTTTATTATTTATTATTCGTATGTATAACATTGGATACAAGGTTTTCTTATTTCGTATTTTGCAACTTCAAATTTATTCCTAAAGTTACTTTCTTAAGGTCCTTTCAAACTTTTTCTCTTCTCGAAGGTGTTGATGTAGAAAAAAAACTTTAACAACAATTTTCTTTGTTGGAAACAATTGTGCGGCAAGTTTGAATGATTCGATTAAATTATATTTCGTATTATATTTATATTTCTTATTTTGTTTATATTTATATTTATATTTTGATGTATATTTTGATTTTTATTTAGATTTATATTTTGATTTATATTTTGATTTACATTTTTATTTATTTATTTCTTTTTATTTTTGATATTATATTTACGTTCACCTGTATCGGAATGTAACATAGAGACGCAGTGAAATAGGACAATTCATCTAAATCCGCAAATAATTATATTACAAATTAAATACTACATTAAATAATTATTAGCATAAAGTGGGAACCATATCGGCTCCGATAAATCGCTTAACGGTTAAACACGCATTCATCGCGGATGAGATAGAAACGCGAAACAAATAATTAAAATTATTTTTAAAAAATTGTCCCTTGTAGCGAAAGAGTAGCTAAATCAATTTAAAAAATAAAATGATAACGTAAGATGCATCAGAATTTCTAGCAACATTCGAAATTGACTCTAAATGGGGGTACCCCGTTAAAAAAAAAAAGGAACCGTGTCCGGTGCTTGGAGGAAACTTTCCCTCGCTATTTTCTTTGTTCTCGAACGAATAAGAAAAGAGTGATCGAATCCACTGAATGTTTGATAAACTATGAAAGCGGTGAGGAGACACAGGCGGGCCGACTGTAAATGTCTTGTGGCGGGGTCGAAGCCGTGACCGTGTCAAAGGGAACACGGTCCAAGGATATTTCTATTCCAGGGCCAACCGGTGGGGCTACTTTAGAAATCGCCGGCGGTTTTATACGAGACGAATTGTTTTTCACTGGCCGTAAAAGAAGCCGTTGCACGGTCGGAGAGGCGGGGGTGGGAGACGTAACGGGAGTTCGTAAGAAGCCGTTTCGACGAGTTGGCCCTTTTCATGGATCAGACTGGTCGGCTCCTCCGCCTGGACGGAACGGGTATCCTCGTTACTTGTGTACTTCTTTCACGACTGTGGGTTCGAACTTTACCACTGAATCAGCCCTCGGCCGGAAGATGTTCAATGTTCGGGAATAGAATCGTTGATTCCACGGCGAAATTTTCGCAGTTGCGAATTCCAACGTGGATAAGGCGCATAAAGCCTAGGGAACCGCCGATACGGCAACCACCGCTGAATCAGAAAGGACAGATCGATCTCGGAAGCAACACGATCCCCGCCCCGGATATTTACAAGCCCGTTTATTGTATTCGGTCGTTGCAAAACTGTTGACACGATTCTCGGTTTATTTTTCATTTGCTCTTCGTTACAGAAAAATAATGTTACGATTAATCGATTAACCCTTTGCACTCGGCGCTATTTTCATTCTAAAACTAAATTTTTCTTCCGTCTTAGAATATTTTCGTTTCATATTTAAATGTTGAAATGTTTAGTAATCTATTGAATACAAATTTTGTAATGTAACAAATATTTCGTAATATTTTTTGTCATTTCTTTGAAATAATGCCAGAACAATTTCTAGTGGTGCTTCTTCAGAGTCACCACTCGAGTGCTAAGGGTTAAAAGTAGTTGACATTGTTTTCTATAACACTTTTCTCTTCTCCAACGACTCTTTTCCAATGGTATTATACGTAGGGTAAGCGACCCAATTACTGTGGGATACCAAATACTGTGCGTATGTTAATTATATTACTTAAGAATGTTAAGAAAGAAATATACAACCAGGCTGCGGATCTTTATGCATTTATGGCTACTGAAAATTTTCAAGAAATGCTAAAATGTAACATTCCAACAGAATTTAGAACAATTTTTATTTATTTCTGATCTGCAAGGGCTACTACCACTGACAGTAACATTTTATTTGACTCCACTTTCTTAAAATATCTCTACAAAATTGCAAATTGCATAAACATCCGCAGTCTATATATAACATATACGTATATATACAGTGTTTATTCGATACATGTCCAAAACACGGGTCTAGTCAGAGACATATATCGGCCAGGAGATTGATCCACGCCGAACGTAGAAAAAGACAGTGAAGCTCTATAGGGTTCATTTCCCCTCACGAGGTATACCTCATGGCAGTGGGGATAGTTCTTGGACTTTTATCTTCTAGGAATTTGGGTCATATATCGAGTAAAGACTGTATATAACATATTAACTGATTTTAATGGAAGAAAATTTAATATCTCTTTTCTAATATTCTTAATATTCTTTAAAAACAAGTATCATTAGCATACGCACAGTAATTGGGTCCCCCATACGTTCTTGTTCAACGCAATCGCACTGCTGGGAATATCACCATCCGTTAGAAACGTATCAAGATTTTTGCAACATGTATACCGATTCTCCCGGTGACTCTGTTCCCTTCGTAATTTGTTTGACAGCGTTTTGTGCGCACGTCGGAGGTCCAACGATCACGGGTCGTTGTACTGTTCGACAACGTTACGCGAAACATTGTTCTCCTTACCTCGTTCGATGCTATCGCCGATCGTAACTCTGTCCTGATCAGAAGATAAGGGATATACATCGAGTTTCGTCGGACATTTTTCCAGTTTTTCGAATGACGCTTTCTATGAACACACAGTTTCCACAGAAAAAATCTTGGTAAAATAAAACTTGGAAATCTTCTTTCACATTGGAATCCCAAACGAAATTATTGGGTGTATATTATATATAGTGATTTTATGTATAGTGATAACTTATCGCTGATAAGCTTTGACTCTACAGTGTCGAATAGAATAAATGGTTGAGTCACTCATTAATTTCGTAGGATTTTTAGAGGATGATTGTTTGGCTCCCGTTTTTATGTAGTCGGTAGTCTATTGAAAAATTATATTGGGTTCGTTTCCGGAAATTTCAAACTGTGTTTGCTTCGAAATTTTCCAAGTCGCGCGAGCTTTGTCAAATGTTACGCACGAAGAAGAAGTTTAAGCGAGGCGACAGAATTTTCAATTGTGACTGTTTCGAAAGATAGCTATACCGAGATATCGAGGCATTTGTCGTTTCAGAGTGTGGTATGCCATATGCGCCAACATTGCACAGAGTCAGGCTGGTGTTCGCCTATATTCGCGGAACTCTTTTTCCCAAGCACTTCCCACTCCACTCGTGAGTCGTCACCCAGCGCGCAAGTATTGAAAAAGTTTCTCTCCCATCTAATAATTCTTTCCCTCATCCTTCCGCGTGCCCCCACCTCGACTGACAATAGAAGTTCGGTTAAGCGACGACTGGCCAATGAAGTGATCGAAGAAAAATCTTTATTGACGAGACGCTCGATTGTTAACAGCTAACTGTAACGTCGCGTAAAAAGTAATTGGAGACCTTGATACAAGTTGTGCTTGTCGAAGGCTTACTTGTAATAAACGTTCAAGTTTGAGCTAGCAAACGACACGCTATAGTCCAGGGCGGAAAATTTTTGGGATAACACCAAAGGCGCAACAATAAATCAAATAAATAAAATGTTTAAATGACACGTTGTGTGAAAAAAATTACAAGAAATAATTTAAAGCCCACGGGCGTTTGCTGTGTTTAAAAGAAGACATAAATATTCGAAAGCCTATTAATAGGTTCCCAGTAAAACTACTGTCATTCTCGATATTTGTCAACAACGCGGGTCTTGCCAGTGACATATATCGTCCAGGAGACATACTCGAGCCGTGTTATGTTTACACTCCTCGGCGTCCGAAATCTCTCGAGCTTCGTGGCCACTCACGTGGTATACCCGGCGGTAGTGGAGATAACTCCGCGACGTTTATCGTCGAGGCCTTCGCGACGTATATAGAGATATCACTGTATTCCGAATTCGTGTTGTAAAGAGTAATTCTATACATTGCTGACCGTTTAACAGGTATTAAAGAATTCACAAAATCGGGGATTATCCGTCCCTGCAGTCAGGTCTTCGAATTTTCGATTCGGAAATGATTTCGTAGAGAATATTCGCGTTCGTAATATACACGCGTATAAATACCCATTGAGATCTCATTGAATATCGCGAAGCGTTCTCGTTGCACGATTCCGCGATGCTTGCCCGCTGACAAATATTTCGTTGAAACTTTTCAAACGCCCTCGCCGGTACTCACTCACCCTCGTTAACTGAAGTTCGCGTGCTTGAAACCGTTCATTCTGTCAAAAAACACTCCCGATTCGCGCCTAGATTTTCCGAACTACACTACAGGCATTTTTTCTACAGTTATGTTTTGATTTATGGCATCACTGGACTCGGAAACAAACATTTCCCTTCCATGAAAAATCCTACCATATTCCCGGAGCCATCCTGTTTTACCGTAAACAAAGTTATGGGCGTGTGTACCCGATCGGAACTACTGTTTTGTTTTGTTCGATACCCGTCCGTAAGTATCAGGACATCAAGATAATTGACACGGGCAGCGAACTATACATATTATACTATAACAATAGATTGATTTTCAATGATGTTAATGTTAGATGACTGATTTTGTCGAAATGAGATTCGATCTACGGTTTATACTTCTTGGCGTCCGAGGTCCCTCACGGGGTTTACACCGCGGTAGTGGGGATAATTCCGCGATGTTTATCGTCCAGGCCTTGGCGACATATGTGGAGAAATCACTGTACAGCGTTTACTCGATGCGTGTCCAAAACACGGGTTTAGCCAGGGACATGTATCGACCAGAAGATACTATTCTTTTACTACAATTTTATTATTTTCAATTTTACAATTTTACTACATCAAATTTTACAATTTTACTACTTTAAATTTTACAATTTTACTGCTTTAAATTTTACAATTTTACTGCTTTAAATTTTACAATTTTACTGCTTTAAATTTTACAATTTTACTGCTTTAAATTTTACAATTTTACTACTTTAAATTTTACAATTTTACTACTTTAAATTTTACAATTTTACTACTTTAAATTTTACAATTTTACTACTTTAAATTTTACAATTTTACAATTTTACAATTTTACTACTTCAACTTTACAATTTTACAATTTTACTACTTCAAATTTTACAATTTTACAATTTTACTACTTTACTTACTATACTTTTTTGAGTTCCAAGCGATTCGACCTGTTCACCTCAGAAATGTCTGTTACGAGCTTACTCTCCCATTATAATTGCTATTTCTCTTGCTGGGATATCAACTGTTAAAGGAACGCTGATTTTGGATTTTACATTAATTTGACGAAGTCTATGCTCCGATACCTTAGCTTTTTAATGGATCTTTAATCTGGAATGGGCAAGGACACTCGGTTTCTCGGGCCGAATGACAAACTGTTGAACGCCGGGTTCACGCGACCGTAAAACGACCATTGCATACTAGACCGGAGCCAGTTGGTTTTCTGCTAAAATAAGACGGCGTCTATCACTGGGAAGATTGGAAATAATCGGTCTAAAGTGATTCCCGGAATAATAGAGGGAATCGTGTCTCCTTTCGCTCACCCGGTTCTTCGAATGTAAGCTATCGGGAACGAGGGCACGGGGAAACAGGAGCGAGAGAAAAATAGAAAGGGAACGAAGGACAAGGGAAGGAAAGGAAAGATAGGTCGAAAGAACGTCAGAATCACATTGTGCGGCATCCGGGTCAACAATATATACTTTTCCGCTATCAAGGAGCGTAATGGAACGTCGAACAAGCGTACGCAGCGCCGCCCCGCACTGGACCAGATCGAAGAATTAGTTCATACCTATTTTAGCATTATCAGACTTAAAAACCACATTACAAATACATTCTACATCCACGTTATCGTTGGGGAACAAGTCTGTAACAAATTGCATAATTTGTCAATACCTTCCACAAGTCAATACCTCTCAAAAGGTCATCGCAGACTAGTTCATCGAACGTACAACAAAATGGCCGCTACCACTGACACGTTGCCGACTTTAAGACATTAAAAATATTGTTCACATTAATTCGCACGCTACTGTAAGTAGAAAAGTGAACGAAAACTACTATTTTTTAATAAATTCTTTTAGACATTGGTTAATAACCAGTTAACTGTGGAGTTTAATTTTAAAATCAAGCGATGACGAGTATACGCGTCGAACGCAGGCCAAATGCCGCTGTTATAAATTTGACGGAATGGTAAAGCAAAATGGGAAAGAATTACATTTTTATTCGACAAGAAATTAACAATTCATTAAATGTATACACGCGAAACGCGCTTAACAGGTTAAAGATCGATACGAGCAGTTTGATTTTTGCGCCGGGACAGGGAAAACAGTGGAATTTAGTTTTGCGAAATGTTATCCGTCGTAGATTATACACCGCATTCTTGTTCCCCGCCATGCCTTTTCCAATTCCTCCGGCAGATTCCCGCTTCTTCCCGACATTTATTTCTGCGGCTTTGGATTAAGCAGCGCCACCGCGGGCAACCAGTTCTTGGTCATTATTAGCGCAGTACATTTCGCGGGGAATTCCATTGCGGAACTTCAGAATCGTCTTCTCGCATATAGAGCAGCGTTTTCGAGGAAATTGTCTCTAGAAGTTCATCCGTACACCAAACACTGTTACTCCGAAAATCTCAGTAGCGCGGTAAAATATGCGCGGACGAAATTGCTTAGTTAGGGGAAACAAATAGTAATCGCTGGATAATTCGTTTCCTGCTGCGATCTCTCGGACTTAAAAGTCGCCTTCTGCACGATGCTTGTCGCTTAACCTGTGTACGTATCTGTTGGGGTGGAACGAAAGTTCGCAGCCTTTTTTAAATGAATTAATCGTGATAAATCAACTCGAAAAATGACAAAAAGTAATGAAACGAAATGGAAAATATGTTATTGAATAAATATCGTAATTTTAATAGTAATTTTCTGGTTCCAATAGTTTTGTCCTTCACAGGAAACTAGTTATTTCAGATGTCTGCAAGATGTTTTTGGTATTTCGAAGTTTCACAAGTTTTTCATCTGTGTCTATAATGACAATTTAAAAGGATGCATTATATGCATTACTTGGTAAATTAGTCCCTCTAACTACTCCGAAAAATTGAAGCGGTTAGGTTCAATTTAAAAAAAGTTATTTCTTAAAGAGTGTACGAATACTTTGTACACCGACTGTAACTAGTCTCCGGAACTTTATGGAGAGTAGTTTATGCACGAATTGCAAGACTAATAATTGCTAATAATTTGAACGCGGTGGAAATAATATACTAACCCTTAGCACTCGAATGGCGACTGTAAGGCGCCACTAAAAATTGGTGTGTCATTATTCAAAATATTTTTCACATTGTTAATTTTGTTTGTATCCAATAAATTACTGAACACTTCCGCGTTGTTCGAATAAATTACACCATTTTCTTATGTGTAACACGAAGAAAATATATAGAAGAGAAATATTTTAGGAAGAAATGTTTCGTTTTGTGGTTAAAATTCGAGTGCGAAGGGTTAATACTGTTAGAAATGACTCACTAACAATAATCCGTACTTTCGAGAGCCCTAGAACATACTAACGAGGAAATTATCTGAAGATTTCTCAATCGCTGAGAAACTACTATACACTCTTGGAGCAGATTTTCTACAGGACACCGGTAGCGAGGAGTGTTCCAGCCTCCTGCTGTCTGGATTAAGTAGTATACCCGGCCCTCAATTATTATTAATACGGCGAATTATTCAGCAAATTTCGCCCGGTCCCCGGAGCGTCCTCCGCCTCCTTTGTTTCCGCGGTATTCACTGCTTCTCTCCGCGCTTATCTTTCTCCCAAGGCGGAGCATGAATTTATACCGTGGCGAAAAACGCCTCGAGACGAGGGCGATCGCAGACGAGGGAGATCCTCCTCTCGTTTCGCATAATATCCCTCGGATGCGAACGCGTAAACCGAGAGAGTGGCGGTCTTCATCGCTCAAACGATGATAAGTGATGCTGACTGATGTTCGCCGTGGCTCCGGAATCGGCGGCTGGCTCTTCTTCTTCCTGGCGCCCCCGCATTTCGAACGCTCGCCGGCTCCTAATGCAGTCTTCCGGAAGAAGAAGAAAAAAGAAGAAACCCTCCCCCCGACCAGACCGGAACCACTAACACGACATCACGTGTTTTCGCAGAGCGGAATCGAGCTCTCTCGATCCAGACGAGCATTTCCATGACCATGGGGGGATCTCGTGAAATGTGTAGGGGGAGTTCCCCTAACACCGCCGGACCGCGTCTATGCCGTAACTATACAGTCGGCGAAATTTCCATCAGTTCCACTAAAAATTTCACGCGTTTTTTTTATCGATATTTTGACCAACATTGAATTTTTACACCGACCGGAACAGTTGCACGTATTTTTATAGCTCCGATTACAAATTCTTTTCTTCATTTAGTGTGTCTAATTGTCGCGTACAATTTTTATTACTATGGTAATTCGAATCGAGGGGAATACAGTTACCCCCTCTCTGCTAGTACGTGGGGGAATAGCGCGGTAGAAGGGGAGGTACACTCGGCAATCAAGTTAGATATAATATACAGGGTGCCCCAAAAATATTGTACTTGAAAGGGGTGATTCCTGAGCTCATTTGAAATAGCTTTTTCCTTTGCGAACATCTTCTCCGCGGCTTCGTTAAGGAGTTATTAACGAAAAACGTGGACCAATCACGACGCGACGGAAGCAGACTCCGCCGCGGGGGCGTGTCCCGCCGCGCGTGGCGTTGCCATTGGCCGAGTCGGAATCCGTGCGCTGTAGCCGCGATCTGATTGGTCCGTGTTTTTCGTGAATAACTCCTTAACGAGACCGCGGAGAACATTTTGGTAAAGGAAAAAGTTTTTCAGAATAACCTTAGGAATCACCCTTTTTAAGGAAATACAACGTTCCTGGAACGCCCTTTATAAAACCGGAAATTGATGTTGTTTTATTAAGTTGACAATGTAATTTTCGATCATCTTTGAAAATGTGCGTTAGAAGAGCTAATGGACTCGGTGATTCGTCCGCAGACATAAATTTTCAGTGTCTCGCGACACTGAAAACCGCCACGGTCGCTCGCTGGCAAGCTTATCGCCTTTACCGTTCACAATGAGCATATTTAATAGCCGCGGGGGTGGTTATTCCGCCGGGTAAGAAACGGGTAAATTAGCCGCGTGTAATCGTCGCTTAAGAGGAGTCGGGTTGCAAAAAAAAAATGCTCGGTCTGTGACGATCAATAATTCGAACCGGTCCGTTCCTTCGACATAGCGTCGCTGATTTTCAAAGCGTGAACGCCGCGGTACAAAAGCAACGATCGCGGTTTGCATTTTAAGTATAAATAATCCAGCCGATGAATAACAGTCCGGCCACTGGTTAGAATACTCGATCACGTCGTCGGTGTGCCCGGTACGTGCGGATGAAGCGTCGGGTTATAATATGAGTAACGAAATCGGGTGCATTAATTGACATTTCGAAATATAATAACAATAACTATGATAGAATCGGCCGCTAACGATGCGTATTCCAATTCCCGATCCCGAAACGAATGCTGTGTTTTCGAATAATAAGCTACTTCTATTAATAGCCGATATGTCATTAACGACTGTAACAACTCATAATGACCCGGGATAACGAGCATCAGCGAGATAATGAACGTCGTTTCTCCGAAAATATATTTTTCTTCGCCTCCTGTTGGTTCCGCTCTTTACTAATTTTATTTTTTGCCTTCTACCTCTAAAATTTAACTCTACAGTGCTTCAAATGAGATCACGGAGATAACTGAGAATAACAGAAAAATAAAAAATAATGTACAAAGCCGCCAACTCGTTTGGGCCACGATTTTTGACCCGCTCAGTATACAAGCTCCCCGTTAAACCATAGCATTTTAATTCCGTATATAAACAAAATTCAGCGCGCGTTCTTTCCCGCGCGGAGGCTGATAATTTTAAAAAATCAATCGGCATGTTTCAGCCTCGATAATGCGAACTATTCGCTAACCGAATGAAATATTTTTCCCGCTCGGTTATTATTTTCCCATAACGAACGGGAGCTCCCCGACGATTCCGCGCAGATAATCCTCGATCGATGGACAATACATCATTCGAAATCCGACGCGGGTCTGAAGCCATCCGGGAACAATGCGATCGCGATACTGCGCGCACAGGAAAAGTTCTTGACGGAATAAACGCCGTGCGTGAAGTTGCAGGAATTCCTCGGCGTAGTCGCGCGTACACGCCGGAATCGATAATAAAGCAGAATAAGAAGAGCATGATCGGCTCCCGAGGATCCCGAACGTAATATCGGAATTCGGTTCTGCATATGTGTTCGTCGGCGCCGTGTACGTTGCTCTCGTTCAAGTAATTCGTTTCGCTGGGAATTTGCTCGCGAAGTGTTGCGTGTTTCCGCGGCGTATGAATTAAATTTCGCGAATGCTTCGAGAATGATCGATCTTCCGGCCCTGGCGTGTCTGCGTCTCGGTAGACAGCACCCGGAAAGATTTTTCTCAACTAACGGGACCGTACTCTGTCATGTTCCCGCGGCGATGATTTTAAAAAATGGTAACCCGCGCGATACCTAATGGAATTGAATCACAGTCGCTTCGGAAAGAAAGTTTTCCGTCGCAATTCACAATCGCAGAACCACTTTGTTTCCAATGATATTTTTGTTCGGTCTCAAATAGCTGAATACGCTGATTGCTCGATATATGTCCGAAATGCCTAGCAGATAAAAGTCCCGGAACTATCCCCACTGCCGCGGAGTATTCTTTGTAGCTCTTAAACTTCAATGCGCATTTGCGTTTGACCGATATTTTTTTGAGGTTCTTTGATTTCTTACGACCAGGATTTTGAACTTAAAAATCCAAATTAATTCTGGTACATGTGTCCGGGTATTTGACGACTGTTCGATTTTTTTTAGAATTTTCGTATATGAAAATGGGGAGAATAAAAAATTAGTTTTCTTCATTTTACCCCAAAACTACCCTCCCGGTCGAGATGTGGGGTTAAAATTTTGCGCAGCATTGTCTTTCTCGATGCACTATCATCGAATGGCTCGTAGGCGGTTTAATTTGGTCCTGGGACATTTTTGGCCATTTTGTCCGACTGTTTGACTTTTTGCTTTTGTCAGCATTGCATCGAACACCGTGCGACTGTTCCATTTTTCATGGTCGTCTTTCGACCAACCCCACGGTGCCTCGGAGCATTAAATCATTTTCTGAAAAAGACACGACAAAGGTGGCCGCCTTCCGCTAAGTCATTTGGCTCCCTAGGCCTGTTAACAGCGTCGAATAATTAATAACGACCTGAAATACAATGGCGAGAAGAGGCGTCGCTGTTCAACCGGTGTCGCGTTTTATATCGAAAGTAAGCCCCGACTGTACCGCGGGGCCGATCGTTAAACGGATTATTTAACGTATATACCGTCATGAATTTACTACGCTTATGCGGCTGCGGTCCACGTCGGCATAATAGCCGCAACGAACGCGACTCGCCAATTACCGTAATCGATGTTTAACGTTTACTGCCGCGGCAAAACCAAACATCATGCTCGGCTTCCGATCACCGCGACCGAAATCGTGGACATCGATAAGATACTGAACCGACCGAGAAACCGAGCCACAGAGACGAAGAATTTGTTTTCAACAAATTTTATTTTCATTACGTTTCGCACGGCCACTGTCTCTGGTTAAACTCAATTCCACAAACGATCGTCCGCCTCCCGCGGTAATGATCATTTTTTGAAAGTATGCGAAGCGTTTTAACCAAAGCTCGAAAACTGTCGCAATAGCAATTCTTAAAACAGTTGCGCTTGTGTTTCGAATAACCGTTGCGAGAACCAAAATCTCCAACTCGTATCTACAATGTCTTTCGAGTACGGTACAGTGAATTCTCGATATATGTCAGCAATACGGGTCTCGATGTCGTTTATTGTCCAGGAGTCGTCCTTTGATCCGCGCCGAACGTAGAAAAGGACAGCGAGTATGCCTCGAGTGGCCTCGGTCGCCGAGGAGTGTAAACATAACACGGCTCGGGTGTATCGGTGTGAGACCACTACTAATCCAATAACAGAACTTCTTTATTTTTCGTTATCTTTTCACGGGACTTTCACCAAAATATTCGTGGCATTTTTCTAGTGAAAATGATACCAAACATGATATAATTCGTATCTCCATTTTCCTCCATTTTTGTATAATCTACAGAATTACATTGCAAAAAAGACTGATAATGATTACTGTACGGCCGGTAATAGCAACATTTCAATATCGTATCGTTTAATTAAGTAATTATCACGGTGTTGTAGTAATCATTACGTTATTGGCTTCCAAGGTCTTTCGAAGGTCATGATTCGAGCCTACTCAAAGGTATGCTACGTATGTTTCCTTTCGCTATAAGATGCTATAGTAAGAAATATACGTTTTCCGGATAAAGAATTCCAAATGCTTTGGAAAAGAAAAACCGAAAAAATGAGCCGACAAAGGAAATTTGTTTTCCAGGGTATTCCTTCATCGAAGCTGTTCAAATTGCAAATTGCAATGAGGAACCAAGGAGATATTTCATTGGCCTTCTTTATTTAAGACACCATGCAAGATTGTAGGTAGTTATTTTCAATATTTCACGTTAAAAAAAAAAGTATGCAATAAAATTTAATTACTAATGACTAGACGTTAAGGTGTAGGAATTCTTCTTTCAATAATTTTGTAGAGTTGGAAAAAAGCAGTATTTTCAAGTTCTTCGAGTATTTCTACTCTTTTGCAATTTGATCTGCTAAATATTGTCATAAACGCATCCGTGTCTACTTCACGACCGGACACTTTCCAAGGGCCATCTTTCACGCAGATTTCGCGAAATAAAGAATCAGCGTGTTCCGCGTGTTTTTTGCTGTCTGCTGTTATCTTGTGCAATGTCGGCGAGGAAACCTGTGCGTGCGAATATGATAAAATAATCGAAGGTAAAAGCTCATCGGTTTCCACGGCTGGGTAAGGCTGACACAGAACCGAGCGATGCACCGCAATTGCTCCGGGTGGATGCGTCCGAAGAGATCGCGGAGAGGATGCCTTCTGAGGGAACAGGGCAGAAGGCAAGTGGGAGCAGGAGCCGAAACAGGGAACAGAGGGAGTCGGTGGAGAACGAAACAGAGAATCGAGACTCGATGCACTGCGGAGACAGCAGAGCCATCGGTCTTGCCGCGGTTTTCCAAGATCCTCGAGTTTATCTCCCGGAGTTTATCTTCGCGAACGGCAGGGAAGTGATCTAAGTTTCATCCGGTTGGCGGACCGTCAGACTCGGGGCTATTCGGCGGCTGCTGGTTATCTTTCGGTGGTGTCAAGAACCTTGCCTAACACAGCCCTCGATAACATCCTATTCGCGTAGCTACACGTCGATCTATCGTGCTATCAGGAATGTAGTTTGTATCCCCTGTAATAGCCACGGAATTAGGTGTAAAAGTGCACCCTCCCGCCATGCTAATTCGAACTCGATCGGGTTTTCTGGTCTGAAACATTAACCAAAATGGCATTTCGTCGAAGCATATCCTTCATCTTTCTTTGTAGGTGGACGCGTAGAGGACACGTACGAAGGTCAACTCAAAGTGAAATATTTTCCATGAGGATTGACCTGCAATGGCCTTCAATGACCTTGAGTCGTAGAAAAATAACTCGTTTATATCGAGTTGACCTTCACGTGTCCTCCACGCGCCCACTTACAGAAAAATTGTCGACATGAGGTTAGGCCACCCTCGAAACCAAATTTCGTCCGACACATTTTTTTTTTTTTGGTCACAATCATTTGACAATCATTCTAAAGTCGTTTCATAGTCACCGATAACTCCCGTGGCGTGTTAAAATAGTCGTGCATAAAGCAGCAGAACGTAGAACGAAGCTGTGACACCTTGAAACGATGGATGAACCACTATACTGTTGCAGCTTAAATAATTTGTTAACCTTTCTGAAGAAGCTCTAATTTTTAAGACATGAAACATCCCTCCGACTTCTTGCACGCGCGAAAGATCTGATGTAGAAGTGTTTCGGGGGTAAGAAAAATTATAGAAACAACATATAATATGATAATAAATATAATATTATATAGTAATATAATCATTTTAGTAAATGTTCTTAAATTCTTTTAACCTTCCCGCGGTGATAGTATTGGGACTTTAATCTGCTAGATATTTGGGACCTATATCGAGTAAAGACTGTAATCAGTAGACTGCAGATTTTTATGCAAAAAATATTCCGAGGCAACTGCGAGCAGCAGAAATAAAATAAAAATGTACCTTTCCTTTTAGTAATTTTAATAAGCCGAAAATGGCGTCGTAGCGCTCTTTGATTTTTTTGACATCTTCACAAGTTGATATTTTACCAGTTCACTTTTGTCATAAATGCATGAAATTCGGAATCTAGTAATTAGTAATGGGAATTCTTAGTGTTCGCAGAGATATATTTTTCTTGTCCCGTTAAAATAATCCGTATATACGATTTCTCAAGAATAGAAGAAGCATGTTGCCAATACTGTTGAAAGGAATCTATAAGTTGATCTTGTTTGACGTATTCCGGTATACCTCGATTTAAATAAAGCTTTGCACTTTGCATTGATCTCAACGAAAAGAACCGTATTCCTTGATCCAAAACCAATATCGTATCGCACAATATCGGGTATGATAGTAATGCTGACCATAATATATACGTACGTCGGATACGACCGGGTTAAAAATCCAACTTTACCGTGAATGAATAACCGGGCTTCTTGTTTCGTCCAACTTAACATATCGATCGCAATTTGTTATGCGCTCAATTTTCTGTACCCCACCCCTCAAACGTTTCAATGCAATTAAATCGGCTAAACGTTCTAAATAAACCATTCTTCCATGTGTTCAAACAATAGAACCGGCGGAGAGCCATTTCATATTCTAGTGAATTTTTTCGGAAACAATGTTGCAGCTTGTAAATCCAAACGCGTTTCATATCAACGTTATCGAACCGTTCGGGTTTCGTCCTCCGAAACGGGAAATTCGAGTGTAAAAGGTCAAAAAATTCGATCTTTTCTCGTAAACCGATAGCGAGAAATTTTCGAAAAATTTTTTAATCGTGTTCGAAGAAATAACGAACTTGTAGATCGTTTAGTCGGACGCGTCAAAGGCCGGTGATAGGGAGTATTTAAACCTCGAACGCGTTTCCCTCGGAATGGAGTTTTCAAAAACGGTACCAAAAACATCTAAAGCTCTACAGGACGAATTTTGATAAAACACTGCAATAACAGTTTCGATACTATCGCCTAGCCGTTTTGAGGCAAGAACAGTTGCATATATAATTGCAATATACACCTAAAAATTGATTTCTCTGTGCTTGTCGATGTTGACTTTGGAGAAATCAATTTTTGGGAAACCTACGGCTATGTAAATTCAAATATACAATTTTTCATCTTAATCTTCAGCTTCTCTTGACTAGATGACCGTCTTCGAAACATTACTGCAACCTTTTATCCAGATCGATCCAGTAGTCCGGACATTTCCGGTACCGATTTCGAGAGGTTCGTTTCGAGAAAAACGCGTTCGAATTTTACCTTCCCGAATAAAACACTGTCAGCATTTTCGAAGAATCGGTTGTTTCTTTCGTTTCGCCAAAGGTGTATTTTCGTTGACACGCTCCGATTGCCCGGCGAGAGTAAATACCTTCAGTCCGGTGGTTATGGTCGGCGGATATGCAGAATTAAAAGGAAGAAACAACAGTCGGCCGTTCTTTGTGACGGCGGTGGTCGATCAGAAACAATGCAAATGGGCACGGCACGCATTCAGTTCCAGTGACCGAAAGTTGATCGTACGAGTGTAATCGGGCAGCCGGCTGCAACGCCGAGGGTAGACAGAGAGAGACCCGCTAAGGGTTAAATTTGCTTTCTTCGACGTTGTCCGGCCACCCCCTGTTCGCTCCCCTCCCCGCGTTCCTGATTTGCCTCCGTCGACCCCGTTAAGCCCGAGTTATTAGTTATCAGCTGGTTTCCACGGCGTTGTCAATGTTCTCTCTCCTCGGGGTTCAGGTTATTGATCGACCGTTCGGAAGATTCCTGGCACCGAGGTCACTTCTGGTAGACTGCTCGTCTAGCAGGAAGCAGAGTGGTAGTCATCCCCCGAAAGAAGATCGCCCAACGAACTTATTGATTATACTTTCGAACTGGTTTCGCCCTGTTCGTAACACCGGGAGTCTCTGCTGACTGTTGCACACTGTCGCGTCGCGTCGTCTCGTCGCGTCTCGTCGCGTCTCGTCGCGTCGTGTCGAGGAGCAATAGTGCTCCAACCGCGTGATCCTCGTCAAATTTCGTCGCGTCTGCTGATACCCCGGGAGTCCTCGTTTCATCACTTATCGTTTTTTATTTGTTTGTACAGGTTATTCCGCGCGGAAATACTGAATATTCCCCGGGGAAATCGTAGAGCCAGCGACGCGACGCGACACGACGGAGCGAGCCCGGCTTCGAATGATTAAAATGAAAGCATTCAGCAAGAATTTATTTACCGAACGATCGTTAGACGATTCCCGAAATTAGGTCGGAGCTTCCGGTTGCCATCCTCTACTGCGGCACGGAGGAAATATACGAGGTTCGTTCATTCGTCGAAGGCTAATAAAACAATTGGGTAAAGTAGCCTAATAATATACCCTTGTGCTTATCTCCGATACAAAACTCCTGAATGTATTAGTGTTGTTCTGTAGCTATTTGTTAGTTGGTTCATCCGCACATTGGCGTTGAAAGCAAATTAAGCAGTGTCGCGAGATAAGGGGAGGGGAAACGAGTTGAGGGGAAACAGTTACCCTCTCTCTCCGCCAGAACGCGTCACGTGACCGGGCGGAAGCGTGGGGGAATAGCGCGGTAGAAGGGGAAATTAGAGTGGGGGGACAAGTCTTGATCTGGCGACACTGTTCTTGAGAGAGCACATTGTAAAATATTTTATTGAAAGCTTTTTTAAATGATCCATCAAGTTAGAGATAACTTCCGTAATGGCAAGTGTGTAATCATTTTCATGGATACTGATGCATGCAATGAAGTTTAAGATCTCATAGTTATTTACCTATCGTTAAACAACGAAGGCATAACCTTGCAGCGATTTAATAGTTATCGTGTCTTTATTTTTCCCAATATGGAACCCCAGGAAGTTCCTGTTATGTCTCGTACTGAGTACCCAATTTTGTTTCAGCTGGGTGTCGTTAAAAAGCGGGAATAATGGAATAAAAATCGGACGATATTGGCGATTGAAGGCAGTTGGAGAACGTACTATGGGTTATATGTCGGCGGTAAAACGATACTATCGGATAACGGGGACTGAATTCGCTGATACAGAAATGTTCTATAAATGTGCTGATAGATATTACATCGGCTCTCATTACAACCCTCAATTATTGCAGTATCAAGCAATAATTATTATAATTATGTAATTATCCTGATTTGAAATTTCCAGGGGCTAGTAAGAAAAAATTCTGATGAAGGGTATCCACTTAAAAATAGTCTTGTAAATAAGTATCAAACGTTCTTTTTTGCATACAATTTGAATAATCACCACTTTACTTGGAAGTTTCCCCGCGCAGTTTAACGAAAATTCGAAGGGAAACCAATTGTATTACGTCCGCTCCGGCATCGGGACGGGATTCAATGATTCATAGACGGAGCAACCGATAACTTCAGAAACTTCGGAACCTCACCGAGAAGTAAAAGTTTAGCGCAGTTGGTCAGGAACAATCGATCGGCCCGCATGCTGTTCTTCGTCACACAAGGACAAAAACCGCGACATCTTTTTCTGTTCAATTCGATTCGTTAAGGGCCGACGGAAAATAATGTCATCACGTTAAACGCGAGCAGAGGACGTACGGTCAAGTACAAAGCTTGTCGAAAGTTCATATTTTCTCAGAATAGCGTCAAAATATTAGAAACTTAATGTTTACTCAGTGTCTACTCGATATATGTCCAAAGCATGGGTCTAGCCAGGGACATGTATCGAACAGCGAAGCTCGAGAGGCCTCGCTTCGTGGCCCCTCGCGGCAGTGGGGATAGTTCTGGGACTTTTATCCGCCAGGCATTTGGGACATATATAGAGTAAACACTGTATATGGCATTGTCACCCTCTAGACATTTTCCAAAAGGAAGCTACATGTTTCACCTCTAAAAGTTTCTTTCTTGCTGTACCAAAGACAATTTCTTAACGTTTGCATTTACTTCATCAGGAATGACGAACATAAGACGAGAATATTATCTTTGTTCAGCGAAACAACGATTAAAATCGAGCTACTCTAAGTACGTACTCAATCCAATTATAAAACGTAATATCCCAGCATTGCCACTTGACTCGCACAAGGGTGCTTGCAACCCCCGTGATTTATGAGAAAGTGGTTTTACACTCGTGTGGAATAATAACGAGACTAATTAATTGAAAAAATTAATCGTATTCGCTACAACCCTGATGCCAAATCTTCTATTCTGACGTAGCATTTTAGCAACGTAAAGAATACTCTGACGTGATAAATCTGTTTATAATAAATATTTCACTTTAAAGGTGAAATTTCCGTGGCGAGAAAAAAGACGAAATGCAACCACGCTTGTTATTCTCATTTTTTGGAAACTAACTTCTCATAGAATTTGCATTTGCACTATCGTTTTAATTACCAAAACAACCTACACTCTTTTTAGTTTACTTTCGAAATGGTAGCTGCCCAGCACAACGCTCTACAAATGTGAATAAATCGTTCTAGGAGTTAAATTATTCTCCCTATATAAAAATATCCGTTGTACGTCTTAAAATTTTTGAAACGTTCGAGACAATTCCCGATTTAAAATTTTCTCGGCAAATAAAACGCTGAAAATCTAGGTTTTTAAGGGGGAAACGGTGGCCGCTTTTTCGTACGTGTTTATTCTGCGTTGTGGTCATGATTTACGTCATTATTATAGATACGAGATACAGGCTAATGTGATATTCATACGCCGTAAAAGTTTTTGCGTTGCTCGTCTCCTTTTCACTTCTGTTTAGTTCCCTCTTGAACACCGAGATTCTATTCTATATATACTCATTTTATACACCCCCACGATACGAGAAAGCGCATGATTCTGAAGCATTTCACTGCATACTTTACGCAGAAGAGTACCATTCTGTGAATGTGGTAAATATTGCAGTGATAAAAGGCGAAGCGCACTTGAATCGCAAAAACTCTGAAGCATAGCAACTATTGTCTGCTATCTGCGAGCTTAATTTCACAGCAAGCTTAATTTTCGTTTTTCGCATCGACCCTGCAAATCCTATGGGATCCTATGCAGCATAATGCTCCCTCTGCATTTATGTTCATGGTGGTGCCACCTAACAGTAAGATCGATCACTTCTGACTCATGTTAGTCTCACCGGGATGCTCTCCTTTAAAAGGAATATTGTTTGGTTAGTTTGTTTACATATTTTTTTAAACTGTATATACTCTGACTAGATGTATTAAAGAAGAACAGAAAACACATAATCGCAACGAAGGAATACTTTTACGTCGTTTTCACTATCAAGGTTTACATTATTTTCTCAATATTATACAATGAGAGTGGTGAACGTAAAACTGTTGTTTACACTGCTTGCTCGTCTGAGAAATTTGGAGGGATGTGTAAATACCTTGTAAATATTTGTACATTACTACAGAACTTACTATAGCGGGGTCTGGTTTGTGTTGGTGAAAGGAAACCCTAATGGATGATGAGTGATTCTGATGATACAGATGTTCTACTCCTAATTCCACCTGACCTATTCCTTGTAACATCGTCTTCAGAATCTGACGATAGTTTCGATCGTGGGAAAGCTGACTACAATTATAAAAGAAACGGAGTGATATCGGAACTTGTCGGACATGTACAGTCATTGGAGAACAGAATTACCGCTATCGAATCCAAAGATAATAGCTTGGATGCTACTTTACTAAATACTTCATTGGATTCACAACTGCAAAGTAATACAGCTACTAAGCTTAGGCAGACATTACCTAGAACTAAATTCTGTGTAAGTCGAAGCTCCAGCTTGCAAAACACACCTATAAAACCTAGGCGATCCTTGTCTGTTCCATCGACCCCTAACAGTTACTCGTTGCCAAACGATATTAATTTCCACCGTGATGACATGACATTGGAGAATAATTTTCCTAAGGTTAATGGTACTAATACAACTAACGTTAATGATCATGGTAAAAATGAGCATGACTGTCTAATATCCTATTCTGATTCCTCTGTGGTGGTACCTTCTGCTTCTCGCAGTGTGGGTTTCCCGCATGCTACTGGTATTTCTTCTAAGGGGGAACCTTGCTCCTATCCGTCCGACTGCTGTAAAACTACAAATAATATGTATAATAAATCGTCTACTAATCAACTGAGTTCAATGCCATCTACTTCGACTTTGCTTAGTGCTACAGAACAACCAAATTTATACTCTAGAACCAAAATAGAAGAAATGGAGTTATTTGAAGTGGACGAGCTACTCCAGGAAATGGAGGCAACTGAACTAGAATTATCGAAGCGTATAAACAGAGCCTCGGTACATCAATCTTCCAGGGAAGAAAGTGGTACATTATCAGCTGATCAGAACAATGATACACTTAGGAGCAAGGTTCATAATGACATACATACTAATCGTAAATTAGAGTTTGACTTGCAAGACTCGTATCACGACGGTCGACCATTTGTAATGCAAAAAAAAGGTTCTGATATATTCCCTGATGTATCTCTTCCGTACGATGACTCGTTGCACATTGATCGAACTAGCAAGATGATCTCAGAGTTTAAGATATGGGAGCAAAACGTGAGAAAGCCTATATTAAAGGCTGAACAGATGGAAGTCAAGAGTCCGTTAAGGAACACAAATAACACTGATCAATCAGTGTCCAGGGCAAATGATGCAAAAAGAATAGAACCAATTACAGTTCGAACTGCTACCAGTATCAATGATACAAATAGCACGGGAATATATAATACACCGGCTGTGCAAATCCAGCCTATGCAAAAGAGTTCAGATTCTTCATTACCTACTGAATTAACACAGTATAATACCGCCACATGTACGAGAAGTACAGAATCATGTGCACCACTTTCTGAGATCTACAAGAACTCTCAACAAAATGGCAATATTCAACATACAAAAGAGGTGCATAATGCACCATTTACTGTCCATAGTACAAATACTGTTAATGCTTCGACTAATACAGATATTTTCCGAAGGTACTTTTATTGTGGCTCTATAATTTGTCTCTCATTGTCTTGAAGTAATAGTTATGTATAATCTTACTTTCATTTTAGGAAATCACAAAGGCTTATATCATTGTCAGATTTTTGGGATAATACTGGTACCAGATCTCAAGAAGAAATGCGTAGAATTAAATTAGAAGAAGAAAAATTTCGCCGCGAGGTATGTAATAGCTCATATTAATAACTTTAATTCATTAATTATCTGATGAGATCAGTAATAGAAAAAATATCTTGCAGCATTGTGAACATTTGATTCAAGAACTTCAAAAACGATTGTTAGAGCAACAGGAGAAAGTTGCTGTAGCACTTAGAGTAGATAATGAAAAAAATGAATTGATATCACAATTTCATAATGCGTGGTCTAAGTTGAAACAACGACTCCACGTTTTAGAGAATGAATATGGTGCTTTGCAAACGAATCTAAAAAACGTAACAGAAAAGCATAAATCAGAAATTACAGAATTTCAGTCACAAATAAAGCGATGCGAAGGAGAACTATCCAAGGCTTTAGATCTTGCGGCTGGTTATAAAGAAAAGAGTGACAATGTGATAAAAGAGAAAATAGAATTATTGAAAACCCATGCTGATGAATTAGAGAATTACAAATCGTTTGTACAAGCAGCCGAAAATAGGTATGAACAATTAAAAATAGAATATGATAAATTGTTAGAAAAAAATAAACAGAACGAAGACACGATGAAAGCTCTTCAACAAGATTTAACTAAAGAACGATTAAAAGGTGTAGAAGTTAGGAATGAAATGAATGTTATTCATAAAGCATTGGATACTTGTGAAGCTGAACTCACTGTCTTGAGACAGGAGAAAGAGAATTTACAGCTAAAATTAAAAGAAGAAATGAATAGAAATGCAATTTTGGAGGGGAAGAATGCTGCGCTACTTTCATCAATCGATGATGCAAAGAAGGCAGAGGTAATGCATTCATTGCCGTTTCCTTGCGGGCCGAAATACTTATTTATTAACCTTCACAGAGAGAAGCCAAGGATGAAACTAAATCTGTTGCCGAACAGAAAGAAAAGATTAGATTGGAATTGCAAGAAGTTTATCAAAAGCAAGTCGATGAAGTTGTAAAAGTCAAATTGCAAGAATTTCAGACTCAACTCGATGCGGCGGAGTCAGAATTTCTCGAGGAATTGAAAACCAGACATCGAGTTATCGCTGAATGCGCGGCTAGAAAAATTAAAGATGTTATAGATAAGTATGTCCGTTTGTTTTCTAAATGTATCTCTGTACTATTTAAGTAAGAATTGTTATACTATGTTACTATTGTACACGAGTGCGTATGTAATTTAGGCATCGATTAGAAATAAATTTACTCGAAGAGAAACATAAGGAAGAGATACGATTATGCGAACTTCAGTTGGCGCAGACGTTGCAGAAATCGGCCATTTTGGAAACGCAACTTAATTCACAACGCGCTGCCAAATCTCAGCTTGCCGAACAGTTGCACTGCGTGATGCAGAAGCAATGGCAACAAGCGTTACAAATTATATCAGGTATAATTACCAAAGCGTAGGTTGAGTTAGGTTTAAAAATAAGGTAATATCGTAACTTCTACTTGAAGGAGGAAACATGGAGGACTTATCGCCAATTCAGAAAATTCACGCAGAGAAACTGTTCAGGGGTCCAAAGAAATCGGAGTCGATGCCAAATTGTTTTATGAAGGTTTCGCAAGAACCGATGAGATTGAAATTGCAAACAGCAAACGCGAAAAACTTTCACGATCCAAATGAAAGTTTAAGTACAATGACTCCAATAGAAGACACACCATTGAGTAGCAAAGAATCAAAGGATGATCTTCGGAAATACGTAAAAATGGTAGATCGTACCCGAAGTTTGTATACGTTCTATTGCCATCAAAACAGTACTTGCTTATTTAAATATTTCTAGATTGTTGACATGCAGAAATCAAGGGAAGAGTTGTTGAAAATTCGCGAAAATATCCCAAGCCCTCCACTAGTTTGCAGGGAAGTGCCTCGAAAGTACTATATGAAGAAAGAATTGAGCATAAAGGATGATGACAGTATTACATGGCAGCCCACACCCGACGTGATTACATGTTATTAATTTCATTATCAAATTTACAATTCATAATCGCTTTAATATTTCAATTTTGCTTTCCAGGCTAGTCAAGACACAACCGAATTTATTCCAATTTCGCAGAAAGTTTGTACAAAGGGTGATCAACAGAAAAATAAACCACCATGGAAATGATATATTATTTACAATTCCGGGAATACTGATTATGGTATTGACGAAGTGGACGATATTCGTACAGTGCATTTACTTAGCCATAATTAAGATATATATACACACATTTTGTACTCTAATTGAATTAATTTTATATGAAAATAGGATAATTGGAAATAAATATTATTTCCTTTTCTGTTAACCTAATTTCCTCACATTTCTTTAAAACTATTTATAGCGTTAATTGGTTCATTTTATGAAGGAACAGGATGTTCGATAAAGAAACGGTGATAAGCACCGCGTGTGCTGCGTTAGATTGATAATATACAGTCTTTCAGCGGCCACGTTGTTTTACATTTTGAACAGAAGTCGAGGAATAATAATTTGTAATAAATTCTGCTATTTTTTAGTGATTTTACAATATCAAATTTAATACTGAGAACAATTGGAATGTTACATACTGAAAATGGAATTGCATGTTCATAGTTTGCTAAAGTGAAAAAATATCGCCATATAAAGCTCACCTTGAGACGCTACATGTAGAATTATGGGTTCCATAGATGGTAAGATTAAGTCATCGCATTTGTCAGAAAAACTAGTCATCACAACAAGAGTTCTCGTAAACTTAGGATTATCCGAAAACAAACAATACCCTTTGTCTTCTACTCTGAATCATTCGACAACACTAATCCCGAATCGAAAGAAAGTATATTTCTTGGAAAGCGATATACAACTGATTGATAGATTGATTTTCTATACAAATAGTAGATACTATTGTATGAAACGTGTTCGGGAAAATATTTCTAGATATTTACGGTTTGGGGAAACACAACCTTAGACAGTGAATCACCAGAATATAATTACTCATTTTAGACACGTTTTTCGAAGAGTGAGGTGGTGTGTTGTAGTTATTCGGGGAACTGTTACTGAATTGTATATCGATAACGCTCCTTGAATACTAATCACGAAGGAGTAAGAAACTTGTCTCGTTTGATTCTAAAAACGCATATTAATTATAAATCTATCTCGATTTAAACGGTCGTTGAGATGCATTGAGTAATAACAGCAAATAACTTTGTAATACGTTCATTAGTATCCACTGTACGTTATGACAAAAACGAGTGGGTGTTATTTAAAACAGTAAAAACATAAGAAGAGTTTAAAAATACTGTTAAGAAAGAAAATAAATTTCTATTTCTCTCTAGTTTGTTTCAATTCAAGTAGAAAATTTAAATTTTGCATGAAAATCCGCTATCCGGTTACGAATTTATGGCAAATACAATAGAACAATACGAAGATCGGATCGCGTGACTTTGTCAATCTTCGTTTCAGTAAATATTAATTCTCATAAAATCGTTATTGTTGCATTCTGTGCATTGCTCCCGTTATTGTCAATAATGCGTGTTAAAATCGAATAAAGAGCATAAAGCCCCATTGTCGTATAAAAATCAAAGCCCATTTTGGATAAAAGAGAATTGTATAGAATTTTTAAATCTGATGAGATTTTATCAAAACGTTTATTTCACTTTTAGAATTCGTTCACAATTTTTGGACGCAAAACTGAAAAGCAATGAAAACTGAAAGCTTTATTAATACATTTCATACATACATTAATACATTTAATGACTAATACATTTAATTTAGAAATTTATTTTGATGAACTTATAAATAAAATACCAATCGGCAATGATGCTGGTTATTTAGATAACTAGACTGCAGATTTTTATGCATTTATGGCTCCCGGAAATTTTCGAAAAATGCTGTAACATAAAATTCGAGAGAACTTAGTACGTTTTTCATTTGTTTAGGATCTACAAATGCTGTTCCTACTAAAAGTAGGATTTCACTTGATTCGACTATCTAAAAATTTGTCTACAAAAATTGGAAATTGCATAAACATCCGACGATGACCATAATAAGTGGACGGCGGATTTTTAGTCTCAGCTTGCTGAAATTATTATAAAAGAATGGGCAAAATTTCGTGTTTGGCTCCTGTGAAATTAGTGCATCTTACGTTTCACAAAGATCCGCGATCTAATTGCTACGAATGAAAGATAGAAAATTGAAGCTGAAACTTTTCGCAGCGACGACAGGGTCGTGCATTTTCGAGCGCGTAGACGGAGCCGTGTCGATCGTAATTAAGCTTTCATTTGTCCGGGACTGTTGCGTATCGCCGAAAACAACCCCGATTCGTCGACCTTCGGAGGTATTCACCTCGCGTCGCTCATCGTCGAGGAAATAAACCCGGTCGCGCGGGTTCATTTGCTTTTACCTTGAGCGAAACTCGCGTTCCAGCGGTGCGCGTAACTATAAAAACCTGGCGAGATGCTAGTGCTGCATGCACACACACACACACACACACATAAATACATACATATAGAAGGAGAGGAAGCGGGATGAAATGGTTCTCTAACAGTCGATGCCCTTCTTTAGCCGTGACAACGATCACGCCTACGATCGGCCGATCGTTCCGGTGCCGAGGACCCGGCGCCAGTTATGAGGATTCTACGCGCGACTCTCGCGGAACAAGTTGCCGATTGAAAACGAGAAGAACACCGAGAATGCAAAGGGAGGAACGTGATAGTGAGCCACCCCCTCTTCGGCCGTAGCAGATAGTAGTAGTCATGAGCCTCGGGACCCGCTCTTCATTCTGCCCGGTTGCCGTGGCCTTTAGTCACCGAGGCGGACCGACCGGCCGAAGAGGCAAGAAGTTCCGCGTGTGCCAAGTGGCCTAAGAGAGAACTTGAATGCGACCAGGAGAATGCGGCCCGGAACGAGATGTTCGAGACTACT